>NC_080743.1:28291590-28594621 GCF_020826845.1 Diceros bicornis minor
GGCGTTAACATAATAAGATTTGGCTTCTTAAGAGATCACTTAGGCTTCTCTGTGGAGTGTGCATTTCTCTCTTCCATTGGTTCTCAGGAGGAGAGCCAAAAAGTTGACAGTTGAGCAAGATTTACATTGAGTCATTCCTGGCTTTTCTTTCCTTTCACCTCCCTTAGACCTTTCAGGGTGTGAGGGTCACACCCTAGGTCTGTACCTAGTCACACCCTAGATCCCACCTTTTCTTTGCATAGTAAGATTTTAAGCAACAAAAACAAATACACAAACATCAAATCTACACAGTATATGTTATGGCATTTACTCTTCCATACAATTCGCTTTGTTTTGTTTTGTTTTGGTACAATTCTTGATCAGCGGGTTCCTTGGAAATAAAGGCCTTCTCATGCTTTCTTTGACTAAAGTAAGCCATTTTCAGCGTTTTGAATAAGATCCTTTCTAATGTAAAAATGCCTGCAGCTCCAGTAATTTATATGATCTCTAGCAGTGTGTTGCTTTCTTGTGAACACTTGGTCCTGAGGACCTTCACACATAAAAGCGACTGAATTAAGATATGCCAAGCTGTTAATGACCCCTGATTTGCGCTTCAGGAAACTGCAGATTGATTGGGTTTTGACGGGTTTATCCAGCCACTGGTCAGCTGTTTTTGTCTTCCTCTCCCCAATCCATCTTTCCATCCTCTCATCCATCTAGGAACGAATATTAAGAATTTAGGGGGCCAGCCGCTGGTGGCTTAGCGGTTAAGTGCACGCTCTCTGCTGGCTGCTGCTGGCAGCTGGGTTCCCACCCCAGCGCGCACCCACACACCACTTGCCGGGTGGTGCTGAGACAGCTTCCCACATACAGCAACTAGAAGGATGTGCAACTATGACCTACAGCTATCTACTGGGGCTTTGGGGAGAAAAGTGGGGGCGGGAAGGAGGCTTGGCATGGATGTTAGCTCAGGGTCTGATCTTCTTCGCCAAAAAAAAAAAAAAGAAAACGAATTTAGAAACATTGTTTGCAATTGGATCCAATAGGCAACTACTGTGCTAAATACATTCTTCTGATACACGTCCACGAATAACCAGGAGGTAGTCGCCAAGACTCTCAAATCCTAAATTACTCTCCTTACGCAGCTGTTGTGAAACAGCTCTTAAGTGCCATTTTAAACCCAATGAGCTCCCGTCAGCTCCACCCTCAGCTGATACCTACTATTAAGCACTCACTACGTGCAAGAGACAGGAGCTTTGAGGAGGGCTGGAGAAAAGTATGAAAACCGCAGAAAGCGCCGCAAACTCACGAAGCTCCAAAACAGCAACATAGGGCTACTGGACTAAGAGTTGTGTTAAGGGTAAACGCCTCCAGGGCGGCGCTCCTACCCCTTAACTCCCGGCTCTGCGCACCGTGCCTGACTTAGTAAGCGCTCAACAAGCGCGCGCTCGCTGAGCGAACCGCCTCCACACCTCGCTCCAGCCGGGGGCCGCCCGGCTCAGCCCTCGCGCGCCGTCGGCCGCCGGAGCCCAGGCGCGGCCACGTGACACGCTCAGGCCAATGGGCGAGCCGCCCGCCGCCCGTCTCCCATAAAGGCGCGCGTCGCTGCCCGCTAGCGGCCGCCATTAGGGCGAGAGCTGGCGGCGACGCGCGGTGGAGGCCCGCTGCCCTGCAACGCTTCATCCTGTGCAAACCGAAGGGGATGATCAGATAAATAAGGTCCTTGTCTCAAGAGGTGAGAGCCTCTTTGGGGAGCGCTGCCCTGGGATCCGGGCCCTGGGTGCGACCCTGAGGGGGAACAACCGTTTTTCCTCTCCTCCCCTCCCCCATCAACAGTGTGCAACGGGCAAGGCAGTTAGGGATGCCGTCCCGGTGCCAGCTTGCAGCCCTCCTTTGGCCTTTCCAACTGCAAGCTCGTTGCCCCAAGGGACCTTTTTAAAAATTTTTGGCTTTTCTCTTAAACGCTTGGGGTTTTTTGCAAGGAAGGGGTGGGAAGAAGGAGGCTGGGGCAACGGGGTGGGGGTCCGGTTGTGCAAACGCCTCCTCCCCATCTCGAAAAACACTCATGGTCTTTGTAGTTCTCTTAGGTCTTGCATTGGTGGATCGCTGCTTGTACTGTAGTTTCGGGCATGCAGGAGAGCCTTCGGAGCTTTAGCTGTAGCTGGCATCTTTGTTGTCTTTATTCTGGGCGTCATTATTTGGGACAGAGAAATTCCCGTCCTTGATTCATTCAGTCGTTCAACTAACATTATTAAGCCCTTGGAACTTGCTAAACCCTCCGTTGGGCGTTGAGAATCGGAGGGCCTGACCTCAAGGCGCTGGCTTGTGTTAATTAAGATGAGGTAGGTACAGGGTGCTTTGGGACCACTGGGAAGGGCCTGGGTGGATGCAAAGGAGTGAGGGAGGCTTCCGGATAGCGGTGATAGTTGAGCTGGGTCTTGAGAGACAAATAGAAGTTAGACTAAAGAGTGATGAGGGGAGCTCTGGTAAGGATGACTAAATTTTCAAAGGCATGGAACTGTGTGAGCACAGAGTAGGCTGGGGCAGTGGAGAACTGCAAATATTTTTAGTGTGGCTGGCACAGTATTGGTGGATGGTAGAGTAGCAAGAGATGAGTCTAGTGAGATAGGCAACGGGTCATAAAACGGTTTATATATTTGTATTGCACGAAGGGCAATGGGTTGAACAATATGATCTTAAGTTACTAAACAAAAATCAACATCACCATTGCATTAATTCATGTGGGAAGTGACACGTGATTGAACAAAAGGAGTGGATTAGGGGATGGAGAATAGGAACACAATAAGTATTCAGAATATGTAAATTTATAATCAGGAGTCATTTGTATAGAGTATTTGATACCTTGGAGTGGCAGAGATCTGCATAAGGGGAGTGTGTAGATGGAGTAAAAAAAATGCAAAGGAAGAACTGTGGGGAATATTAAGGGATTAGCAGAAGATGAGATTATGAAGGAGGTAACTTTCTTTGGAATTCCACTCTGATCCTCCTATTTGTTCCCTTCACACCCTGTTCTTACCTCTGGCATAGCAGTAATTATATGTATCATGTTGTAATTGGCTATTTATAAGTCTCTGTAAAGAGACCGTATCCCCAATGCCTAGCTCAGTGCTTGGTACCATTGTAGGTGCTTTATAAATATTTAATAAATGAACAGGTAGAATCTGGGAAAAAGTGGTATCCTGGAAACCAGAGAAGAGTTTCAAGAGAGTCACAATAGTCTAGTGACAGATGTAGCTGATAGGTCTCAAGTAAGATAAGATTTTTCAAAAATAATCCATTGGATGTAACAACTAAGTATGGTAAGTATTAACCTCAGGGTAAGGGAAGTTGTAGAGGAATGGCAGGGGGAATAAGTGAAGTGTGAGGTGGAGAGTAAAGACAATGTCATTTTTTAGGATGCTCTGGTGTGAGCTACAGAATAGAGAAGATTGAGGCTACAAGGAGACAATAGGATCCAGAAGAATTTTAAGGAGACTTGAGAAAGTTTGTATGAGGGAAAGCTAGTATAGAAATGTTGACGATACCATCAAGAGAGAGCAAGGACCTTCAGGAGGGGGGTCATTATGAAGAGTAACTGGGAAAAGAGTTCTAGACAGGAAAGGTACCTCATTCTTAGACTGAAGGGAGGAGCAGATGAGAAGATTGAATTATGAAGAACAGGCATTTCTACAGATTACTTGTTTGACCTTAATTGAAGACTGATTTTTTTTTGAAGAAAACATTTTCTCCATTGGAGACAGCTCATTTGATGATGCAGGATTTGGAGTATTTGAGCTTATCACAGGGAAAATTACTTTTGACCTTCCTGAGCCCTAGAGCAGTCTGATATCCAGAATCCAAAAGTCTTTAATTCTATTCTGTACCGTTTCCCTGCACTTATAAGATCTATGAAGTCCAACCAGAAGTGCCACCACACAGCAGGATAACTTATTCCCTGCCATTTATTGAAATGGATGGAAAATAATATGTTATTGTATCTTGAGCCTGGAAGGCTCAATTTTAGATAAATATAGTTGAATTTTTTGAGACTTTGAATCAATATTTTTGTTTTTTAGTCGGCTCGATTCCTTGAGACTCCAGTATGCATATAGGGCAACACAATTTAATACCTGCACCACTGAGGTAGTAATAATTGAGGAATTAAACATTTTCTTTTCTTGGTAAACCCAAGAAATTGGTTGGTCCTGATATTTTTGAAAGGGGGAAACCTTTTCCAAAGCGATCAGACTCTTCCTGATATGCCTGTGTGTCCATTGAATTAGAGGTGAACTTTTGTGTTTCTTGTTACATTTTGGAAACATTTTTTAGCTTATGCATGCATTTTGGGAAATCTTTGGTCTATACATATTTGTCAGGGATGACTTTGAAATATTTCCTTAGAAGTCTTTTTTAGAAGTTTAAAATTTTACTGTTGCACATAGGTGGTAGAAATATAAGTTTGAATAACTTCTGGAGAATAATTAAACATCTAGCAAAATTTGAAAGCATTGGCCCAGAAATTGTTAATAGAAATATATCCAGTAGGCCAGACCAAAAAAAGAGAAATATATCCAATAGGTGTTGGCGTATGTATGCAATGATGTATTTATGAGGATATTCATTACAACATTGTATATAATATCCATATGTCCGCATCCATGTGATTACATACTATGCAGCCATTAAAAAGGGAGGGGGGGCTGCTCTAGGATATTTTCTAAGATGAATTAAGTGTAAAAAACAGACCATTTCTAAAAAGATGCACAAGAAATTGCTAACAGTAAGGAGGGACTCTGGTTGGCTGGGGGACAAGAATGGGAGGGGAAACTGTTGTATACCATTTTCATCAAAATTTTATACCATGTGGATGTTACAATTCAAATAAACTCGCTTATTTTTAAGAAATTCATAAATGTTGCATTATCTTTAAGAATTTCTCCAGAATTCCTAAGAATGTTGTATAATGAGCTATTAAGTGGGCAAAAGGTATTTAATTTTCGGGCAACTTGCTGATGGAACTGTAGAACGATTTGACAAGGTGCTGCTACATTATTATGTGATTATCCTCATCAAAGTTAACCAGAACTTTTCATAATCATTTATGATACATTGTCTCTGAGCAATTGTAACTGGTGGTTGTTACATAACATTCAGTTGTTATTGATATTAGATTTCCTCTGCCCATGCTGTCTTTCTTTTTAGAAATGTGTCCACTGGTAAAAGATGTTTTGAAAGCAGAAATAACGATAAAATGACAACTCACCATAAACATTAGAAACAGTGGACTTTCACATAGAAAGGATAGGCTCCGGATTATGCATAGTTACCGGTATACATACTTGTAATTCCATACTTTAGCATGTTGGAGTGTAAGTTAGTACTTTTAGAGAAAACCTTGAAATAACCAATCTATTTAAAGGGGTGACAGATTACTTCTGACACCTTACAACTGATTGTGACCCACCATTATGTCAAGATAAGGTGAAAATTTCTTTTGGAATGTGTTGCTGGACCATTGTGCTGGCATTTTCTGTTTTCTGTTCATAATTAAGAATAAGAATTAAGGGGCTGGCCCCATTGCCTAGTGGTTAAGTTCGGTGTGCTCCGCTTCAGCAGCCCAGGTTCATGGGTTTGGATCCTGGGCGCCAATCTACACCACTTGTCAGCCACGTTTTAGCAGTGACCCACATACAGAAAAAATAGAGGAAAATTGGCACAGATGTTAGTTCAGGGTGATTCTTCCTCAAGCAAAAAAAAAAAAAAAAAGAATTAAAACTGATAGTAAAAGGCTTTAGAGAAAGTAAAATAAAATAGTAAAATTGGCAGCTATCTAACACAGAAATTTACCAAATATCATAAAAGCTACATAAGCTCCTTTTAAAAAATTTTTAAATAAGAAACAGAAGATTAAAATATGTTGAACTATAAGACTAGGGTAATTACAAAGAATATTTTGTAAAGGGGAAATTCCTAGTCGTCTATACTGGACAGAAAGCTTCACCTCACGCTAGACACCAGGGCCTCTAGCCAAGGAATGCAGAAGATTCACTCCTGAGATCAACAGATTATCAAATATTAGCTAATTCTTTTGCCCAGTGATAATTATCAGAACTCTTATTCATGGTCAATCCATCTGCAGCCCTCAGTCACAGTGTACTTTAAGTTTATTATCAAAAATTTCTAATATATAGAAAAACTGATAAAATAGTACAAAGAGTACCTATATATCTACCAACAATTGTCAGCATTTTGCCATGTTTGCTTGTCTGTATAGAGTTTTTTCCCCAAACCATTTAAACATATTTTACAGATGTGACTGTTCACTCCAAATTTTTTGAGCATACATTTAAATATTTTTCGTACATAATCGCCATACTTGTTTCACACCTATCAAAATGAACAAGTCCCTAAATTTCTCTAGTTGTCCCAAAAATATCTTTAATAGCTTATCTCAAACCAAGATTTGATATAGAATGATAAGTTGAGTTTGATTATGTCTTAATTTAGAGCAGTTTTTCCTTATTTTCTTTAATGATCTTAACTTTATAAAAGATAGACCATTTATCTTATAGAATATTCCATGTTCTACATTTGTCTGTTTCCTTATGGTTTCATTTCATTTGTTCTAGCACTGTCCCATAGAACTTTCCTCCAGTGATGGCGTGTTCTATAGCTGCACTCTCCCATACGGTAGCCACTAGGCATATATGGCTATTGAGTACTTGAAATATGGCTGAGTTTTTAATGTTATTTAATTTTGGTTAATTTAAATTTAATAGCTACATGTGGCTAGAGGCTGTCATATTGGACAGTGCAGCTTTAGCCCTTGAATTTATGTTAAAGTTAAATCTAAAATCTTGTTACACATTTTTTGGCAAAAAGCCTTAATAGGTACTATGTATATTATACTTTGTCTTGTCAAGAGACATATAGTCTTTTATCCCAACACATGCTACTTTAAGTTCTTGCTAGTTATTATCTTCCTAAGTACTACAAAAACCTCAGTTTTGCATTTCACTAATTTGGTGCAGATGTTTGATCAAAGTACCAGAAGCAAGAAAATATGGACAAGTGTGGTTAAACTATAAGGGTCATATGGGGAAGTGGTATGAGTAGCTAGGGATGCATGGGATGCAAAGGAGGAGAATGATTTTAAAAGATTTGAGTTGTTAGCCATTGTAATACTACAGAGAAATCTGGGAAGATAACTGAGGAAAGCCAGAGAGGGATTTGGAATCTTTCAAGGTATTAGTGATCTTTGGGAGAGCAGTTTTAGAAGAGAGTTGGAGAAACCAGATGAATGTATTTGACTTTTAAAAACAAAACAAAAAAAGCCTGGGTGCAAAGATTTTTAATAAACATGCAGCAGGAAAGGTTTTTTCTTTTTTTTTTTTTAAGACTTTGTTTTTTAGAGCTGTTTTAGGTTCACAGCAAAATTGAGAGGAAGGTACAGAGATTTCCCATATGCCTCCTGCCACCACACATGCATACCCTCCCCCATTATCAACATTCCCCACCAGAGTGGTACATATGTTACAATGGATGAACCTACAGTGACACATCATAATCGCCCGAAGTTCATAGTTTGCCTTAGAGTTCACTCTTGGTGTACATCCTCAGGGTTTGGGCAAATGTATAATGACCTGTATCCATCATTATGGTATCATACAGAGTGTTTCACTGCCCTAAGAATCCTGTGTAGCTCCATCTTTTCATCCTTTCCTCTCTCCAACACCTGGCAACCACTGATCTTTTTACTGTCTCCATATTTTGCCTTTTTCAGAATGTCATATAGCTGATATCATACAGTATGTAGCTTTTTCAGATTGCCTTCTTTCACTTAATATACATTTAAGGTTCCTCTATGTCTTTTCATGGCTTGATAGCTCATTTCTTTTTAGTACTGAATAATATTCTGTTGTCTGGATATTTTTTCATAGTTTATTCTCCTACTTAAGGACTTCTTGGCTGCTTCCAAGTTTTGGCAATTATGAGTAAAGCTGCTATAAACATCCATGTGCAGGTTTTTGTGCAGAAAGGTGTTTTTAAGAAAAAAGAATTTTATGACACTGACTAAGGGCCTAAGAGCCCTACATATTCTAGCCACTGTCTGTTTTTTTATTTTTTTGTTTTATTTTGTACCACTCCCCCATTTTCTGTACTTCACTGGCCTCCATTCTTCCTTTAAGTGTCCCAAGCTTGTTGTCACCTAAGAGCCTTTCCACTTGCTGTTCTTTCTTCCTGGAACACTTTGCTTAGTCTTGCAGCTCAAGTCAGAGAGGCCTTCCCTAACTATATTCTCAATCCATGTTATCCTGTTTTTCTTCTTAGTATTTATCACTTACTAAAATTACTGTATTTTTTCTTTTTGGTCTTCCTCCATTAGAATGTAAGCTCTGTTAGGACAGGGACTTTTGTCTTGTTTACTGCTGCGTCTCTAGCACAGTACCTGGCTTAAAACTAGTGCTCAATAAATATGTTGAATGAATTGATTAGATAACATGAATTTGTAGCATCTGGGCCCAAGAAGAGAAATTACAGGGTTTACCAAGGGCTGGGATTAGGCTGAAAGATAGGAGTTAGTGGGGATAAGGGAACATAGGGTACAGGGAGGAATATAGAAATAGCTGTCAGGGGAGAAGAGCGTGGTCAAAGCTGTAGAAGGAGACGAATGAGTTGAAATAGTACTAGAAGAAATGTTGAAAGTCTGTAGTAAGCACAGTACTGTAGATCAACACTGTTTAGTCAATTTTCTGCAATGACAGAAATATTCTGTATGTGCTATCAAGTATGGTAGCCACTAGCCACATGTGGCTATTCAGCACTTGAAAGTAGCTAATGATTCTACTGAGGAACTGAATTTTTTATTGTATTTAATTTTAAGTAGTTAATTTTTTTTTTTTTGCTGAGGAAGATTTGCCGTGAGCTAACATCTGTTGCCAGTCTTCCTCTTTTCTTTTTTTTTGAGCTGCCACCACAGCATGGCCACTGACAGACGAGTGGTCTGTGTCTGCGCCTGGGAACCGAACCCGGGCCACCGAAGGGGAGCATGCTGAACTTAACCCCTAGGCTACTGGGGCTGGCCCTAATTAGTTAAAATTTAAATATCCACATATGGCTACCATATTGGAAAGCACAGTTTTAAGTTAAGGAGACAGAGGTAGAAAGAATTTTATTCAAAGGGAAGCTTAAAACCTATATACTGCGCTCCTTTTAAAAATTTCATTTTAAGTAAGAACTCTTAAAGCTGGTTCTCTAGGACTCCTCACCAACACTTTGTTATGCATTTAAATTTTGTAGATAAACTCAGAAATAAAAAAAATAATAAATTTGAATTTATTCAGAGATCTCTTCTGTATTTGTTCACTTTCGGAAGGTTATAAGTTGATAAATGTACTTCATTAACAATAATAACTTAATTCATCTAAAAACACCAGTAAGAGACTGAGTATGTAAGCCATAGCATGGGAGAAGATATTTGTAACACACAAAGGTTTTGTATTCAGAATATATGGGGATCTCCTAAAAATCAATAAGATAATGACAGATAACCCAATAGAAAAATGGGTAAGATGCTTCAACAGGTGCCTGACAAGATACCCATGTGGCCAACAGACATATACAAAAGGGTTTCATATCATAAATCATCAGAGAAATACAAATTAAAATCACAATGAGATCCCGTTATACACCCACCAGAATTGATAAAATGGAAGATACTGATAATACCAAATATTGAGGGCCGACCCCATGGTGTAGCAGTTAAGTGCGTGCATTCCACTGCTGGTGGCCTGGGTTTGGATCCCGGGTGCGCACCAATATACCGCTTGTCAGGCCATGCTGTGGCGGCGTCTCATGTGGAGGAAGATGGGCACAGATGTTAGCCCAGGGCCAGTCTTCCTCAGCGAAAAGAGGAGGATTGGCATGGATGTTAGCTCAGGGCTGATCTTCCTCACCAAAAAAATATATATATATTGACAAGGATATAGAATAAATGGGACTCTCAGACTGCTGTTGTGTATATAAATTGGTACATTTTGGAAAACTGGTGGTATCTACTAAAGTTGAACATATACGTAACTCAACAGTTATGTATATAGAACATAGAACTCAACAGTTCTACCTCTGGATTTATACTCAACATAATACGTGCACATATACACTACAAGCATGTTTATAGCAGCATTATTTGTCATAGTCAAAAGCTGACAACAACCCAAAAGTCCCAATAGGAATGGATAAATCATGGTATAATTCCACAGTAGCATGGTATACAGAAATGAAAATGAGCAAACAACATAAGCAATAACATGGATAAATCTCACAAACGTAATATTGATGAAAGGAAGCCAGACACAATGTCACACATAGTAAATAATACTATGTTTATGTAAAGTTCAAAAACAGTCACAACTTAATCTATGGGGACAGAAGTCATTGTGAAGGAGGGAAGATGTAGTGATCGGGACACTCAAAAGGTAGGCTAGCTTTATTTTTGTGTGTGTGTGTGTGTGAGGAAGATCAGCCCTGAGCTAACATCCATGCCAATCCTCTTTTTGCTGAGGAAGACTGGCTCTGAGCTAACATCTATTGCCAATCCTCCTCCTTTCTTACCCAAAGCCCCAGTAGACAGTTGTATGTCATAGCTGCACATCCTTCTAGTTGCTGTGTGTGGGACGTGGCCTCAGCGTGGCCGGGATCCAAACCCGGGCCGCCAGTGCGCGTTACGTGCACTTAACCGCTAAGCCACAGGGCCAGCCCTAGGCTAGCTTTAAATAATTACAAAGCCAGGATGAGAGCCAGTTTCAGTTGTGACACTATAAAATATCTCCTTTGTTCTCAATGACTTTTTATTAAGAGTTCTAATTCATATTTGTATTAACGAGGAGAAGAGTGAAATCATGAGGTGAAGTAAATTGTAAGATTATCCATCTTATAATTTGATAATTATAATTGATTATTGATATCAATTATAATTGATAATTATGCTTGATAACTAACCTCCAAGTTAATTCATTTTAGCATAGTGGTTCTTAATCCTGGCTGCACATCAAAAGCACCAGGGAACTTTAAAAAGCAAACAAACAAAAACAATCCCAAGCCCTATCTCCAGAGGTTGGGGCCTGGACATGGGTACTTGCAAAGTGATCCACATCGCCTCACACCCATTAGGATGGCTACTGTTAAAACCAACAAAAAACAGTAAATAACAAGTGTTGTGAGGTTCTGGAGAACCTGGAACCCTGTAGACTGTTGGTGGGAGTGTAAGACAGTGCTGCCACTGTGGAAAGCAGTGCTACTGCTACTTTCTCAGAAAATTAAAAATAGAATTACCATATGATCTAGCAATCGCACTTCTGGGGATGTGTCCATAAAAATTGAAAGCAGGGTCTTGAAGACATATTTATACACCTGTGTTCATAACAGCAGTGTTCACAATGGCCAAGAGGTAGAAGCTGCCCGAGTGTCCATCAGTGAATGAATGGATAAACAAAATATAGTCTATAAAATGAAGGAAATTCTGACACATGCTACAATATGGATGAACCTTGACATTATGCTAAGATAAATAAGCCAGTCACAAAAAGACGTACTGTATGATTCCACTTATCTGAGATTCCTAGAGTAGTCAAATTCATAGAAACAAAATAGAATGGTGGTTGTCAGGGGCTGGGGAAAGGGGAGGATGAGTTGTTTAATAGGTATAGAATTTCAGTTTTGCAAGATGAAAAAGTTCTGGAGATTAGTTGCTCAAAAATATGAATATACTTAACACTACTGAACTGTGCACTTAAAAATGGTTAAGATGGTAAATTTTATGTTATATGTACTTTACCACAATTTAAAAAAAAGATCCACAACTGATTAATATCAAGCAAGAGTTGAGAACTCACACTGCTTTAATGCAAACAAAGATGTACTGGCTAAATGTAGCTAAATGTAACTGTTCTCTAAAAATGAACAATTTAATAATCATACTTTTCATTTGCTGATTGGTAGTATCTTTGTTCTTTTATCCTTAAAGTAATAATGCTGTCTAAGAATGTGAGATAGTAGCTTTCTGAAATACTCACGAAGTTTTAAAGTATTTTATTTTAGGTGTAGTAATATGTGCTAAAGAGTAGCATTTTAACACTTGTCATGTTTCTTTCTAATAATTAGTTTTTTAAATAAATCACTGCATTTAAATTAGCCAGAAAAATCCTTTACTTTGCCTTTTTCCTTTCATTGAATTAATAATTTTAGAATAACTATATACTAATATTATCTTTAACATTCCCTGTTATTTCTTTTTTACCAGGAACTTACAGACTTTTCCTGCTAAGACTTCAATTTGTGTTTTAGAAAGACAGAAAGAAATACTATGAAAGATTGAAATAACTTTAATCATCCAAAACTAGGCATATGTAATGAAATAACTTTTAGTACTTATATAGAAAAAGGTTTGTATTTGTTTACAAATTGATTATTTATTATTTGGATTTTTTTTTTTTGCTGTCTTAATCATGATGTGCTTTAAAATATTTTATCTGTTACTCTTAAATAACATTTTTTAGTTCCTATGGAAACCATTTTAAAAGTGGTTTGAAGGTAGCTCAGTTTTTTGTTTTTTTTTTTAGGACATGCACTTGTAGACAACATTAGGATATCAGGGTTTGAAGCCGTTAAGAATGTCTTTGCCAAGTCGACAAACAGCTATTGTTAACCCTCCACCGCCAGAGTATATAAATACTAAGAAAAATGGGCGATTGACAAACCAATTGCAGTATCTACAAACAGTTGTCCTGAAGGCTTTATGGAAGCATAATTTTTCCTGGCCTTTTCAGCAGCCTGTGGATGCCGTGAAACTACAGTTGCCTGTAAGTGTGTCTTATAATTGTTAGTTAAAAAAAAAAAGAAAAACCTTGTAAATCTCTGAAAGAAACAAGCTAGTCTTTAATATTGTAAAATATATTTAATAAACACCTAACTTATTCAGCACCACTGAAGAATATCCC
Organism: Diceros bicornis minor; assembly: GCF_020826845.1. Taxonomy (NCBI): domain Eukaryota; kingdom Metazoa; phylum Chordata; class Mammalia; order Perissodactyla; family Rhinocerotidae; genus Diceros; species Diceros bicornis. The sequence continues at coordinate 28,304,568 of NC_080743.1, forward strand.
AATGAGTATTTTTTCCTAAACAACAAAGCTCATTTTTCTGAGCATTGAAATTCTTATTTTAACAATTTGTGGTAAATTATAGTACATGCTTTTTTGTTATAGCATCTGTTAGTTGACCTTTTGAAGTCACTCTTGGCACTTCTGGCAGACTTAGGTGCATCACGCACAGAATTCAACTTTAGGTCTTATATTAGGAATTTTTAGCCATCTGGTAACAGAATGGGTAAGTAGTTTGTGATGTAACTAGTACACTGTGGAGCTAGGATTGTACTCTGGATCTGTCAGACTCCATAAATACTAGTTTCTTTTTCTGCATGCTCTTCACTTTTTATTTTCCAGGATGGTTCTAGTCTTACGTTCTTGTCTTTGTTATTCTTCATTTATTGGCCTTTTTTTTCTCTCTGGAAAATAATGCCATGGCAGTCAGCTTTGTTCTCATTACTAAAGGTTTTTGTTTCCAGATTATGGCTTTTTAAAGGTAATCAACTGCTCTCTCTAGTTATTGGTGTATGGCTTCTTAACTATTTTTGTGTACCAATGATTGTAGTGAATTCATTCTTACTACTAACATTTAGAATTTCTTCTTGAAAACTGTAGGATTATTATACCATTATAAAAAACCCAATGGATTTAAATACAATTAAGAAGCGCTTGGAACATAAATATTATGCGAAGGCTTCAGAATGTATAGAAGACTTCAATACAATGTTCTCAAATTGTTACTTATACAACAAGGTATGTAAGCCTTATATTATACCTGCTAATTCTTTGCTGTTGAAGTAGGAGATGTGTATAAATAAGTGTGCTGATTTCTAGTCTTGATTTGGGGTATTTTACATATTTTTAAGGATAATGATTTTTTTACTGGATTTTATAATTTTCACATATCAATATTTGTTTAATCTATTTGCTGTATTTTTTGCCTGAATAGCTATAATGGCTTTTTATGTTTTAAAAAATGAAATACCAATGATAGCTGATTTCTGTGAGTAAAGTGTTATTTCAAAATGTTCTCTACTGCACTTCTGCCATTTTAATTATAAGATGAATGATAAACCTTATTCTACACTAATCTTGATTAAATAGTCATGGTATGGATCCCCCTAGCCATAACCTAAGAAGCCAAACAAATCACATACTTCTAAACTTCATGACAAGTTAACATAAAGATCAGACATATTCTCTGTTATATCCCAGAAGTAGTATTTGCATTTGTGTTAATGCATTAGCCTATGTGATAATATATGTGGACATTTTGAACTTAAACTTCACATTTGCTTTCATCCGTAAATAGATTTGTGTATTCAATTTTTCCTCCATATAGTATGCAGAGTACTGCATCCTTTTCAAGCTGTTCTTTGGTATCTAAAAATTTTATAACATATCCTACTTATTCAAAATCACTAGTGACGCTGAAATGTAGTAGAAATTTTGATTTGGTTCCCAAGGTAACTATCAATGCCACCTTATATATATAAACGATTTAAGAATGTTAGCCAATATGAATTTTCTAAAAATCAGAACTAATGCTATTCTTAAAGAACCGTTGGCAACTTCATTTTAATTTAACAATTCCAAAGGGTCATTTTACATTTAACATTTTAAAATGAAGTTCAGTAATTTTCCTGAACTACCTAACTTAGAAATAAGTGTTCTCTGCCTTAGGCTTTTGCTTTGCAATTAAGTAAAGCACAAGAAAGACTTCTAAGCAGAGAGCAGATTTGAAACTGAGTTAGCTCCACAGTGTCATTTTATTGCTTAGTTAATTGAAAACTGAATCACGTCAAGTCAAACCGTGAGGTACTTTGCACAGCCATGAACAAGTTTGTTTTAACTTATTTGTGAGGTAAGAAATTCCAATTTCTAATACCTTTTTGTATTAGTAGGATTGGTTGGATTGTAACCCTCTAGTGCTCAGAAAGGCATCCTGGGTCCTTTTAGAGGTTAAAGGGGTAGGATTCGAATTTAAAATGTGAGCTGCTACACTGTTTTCTAACTTAATTTAGAAGCAGTAAATATTGTTTAATAAATAAAGTCTAAGAGTACTATGTCGCTGCCTTCTTTGAGGTAGCCTGAATTACAGAAACTTGGTACAGTGACCATACTGTGTAACCTTAACGGTATATTTTATATATTTTCTAGCCTGGAGATGACATTGTTCTTATGGCACAAGCTCTAGAGAAGTTGTTTAGGCAGAAATTATCTCAGATGCCACAAGAAGAACAAGTTGTGGGTAGTAAAGAAAGAATAAAGAAAGGTAAGCCAGAAAAAGTTTGTTCTCTCTCTCTCTCTCTTTCATATATATAAAAGTGTGTGTGTGTGTGTGTGTATAAATATAATCTCTAGAGCTAAATAATAAATCCCTGAAAGGAAATAGACATCCAGAAGTCCTTCTACATCCTATTCTATTAGTATAAAATGTCCATTTAAACAGTCCGTTAAACCAGTTCTTACCTTCATGCCACCAGACATCTCCACTTGGATGTCTTATACATATCTCACACTTAACATGCTCATAGTTAAACACTGATCTTCCCCAGATTGTTCCTTGCGACAGAAAGTATTAATAGACAGAGTTGTTCAAGCCAGAGTACTAGAGGTTGTCCTTGATTCTTTCCTTGCTTTGATTCTTTCTCACACATTCTGATCATTAGTAAGTCATTTGGATTCAGCCTCTGAATTGCCCTTGCAACCATCCTAGTGATCCTTACTCCCAGTGATCCTGATTATCCTGCCTGGTCTGTTCTCATAAATGGATATTGGATCTTGTCAAATGCTTTCTCTGCATCTATTGAGATGATCATGTGATTTTTTTTCCCTCATTTTGTTAATGTGGTGTATCACATTGATTGATTTGCGGATGCTGAACTATCCCTGCATCCCTGGTATAAATCCCACTTGTTCATGGTGTATGATCCTTTTAATGTATTGCTGTATTTAATTTGCCAATATTTTGTTGAGGATTTTTGCATCTATGTTCATCAGTGATTTTGGCCTCTAATTTTCCTTCTTTGTGTTGTCCTTGTCTGGTTTTGGTATCAAGGTAATGTTGGCCTCATAGAATGAGTTAGGAAGTATTCTATCTTCTTCAATTTTTTGGAATAGTTTGAGAAGGATAGTTATTAACTTTTCTTTGAATGTTTGGTAGAATTCTCCAGAAAAGCCATCTGGTCCTGGACTTTTGTTTTTTGGGAGGTTTTTGATTATTGTTTCAATCTCTACTTGGTATTGGTCTATGCAGATTCTCCGTTTCTTCTTGATTCAGTTTTGGGAGCTTGTATAAGTCCAAGAATTTATCCATTTCTTCTAGGTTGTCCAATTTGTTGACATATAGTTTTTCATAGTATTCTCTTATACTCCTTTGTATTTCCATGGTATCTGTTGTAGTTTCTCCTCTTTGATTTCTTATTTTATTTATTTGAGCCTTCTCTCCTTTTTTTTGCGGTGAGTCTGGCTAAGGGTTTGGCAATTTTGTTTATCTTCTAAAAGAACCAGCTCTTGGGGCTGGCCAGGTGGTGTAGCAGTTAAATTGGCCTGTTTTGCTTCAGTGGCCCAGGGTTCACCGGTTCAGATCCTGAGCCCGGACCTACTCACCACTCATCAGGCCATGCTGAGGCAGTGTCCCACATAGAAGAACTAGAAGGACCTACAACTAGGATATACAACTATTTACTAGGCTTTTGGGGAGAAAAAAGAAAAAGAGGAAGATTGGCAACAGATGTTGGCTCAGGGCCAATCTTCCTCAAAAAAAAAAAAAACCAGCTCTTAGTTTCATTGATCCTTTCTATTGTTCTTTTAGTCTGTATTTAATTTATTTCTGCTCTAATTTTTATTATTTCCCTCCTTCTGCTGACTTTGGGCTTTGTTTATGCTTCTTTTCCTAGTTCTGTTAGGTGTAGTTTAAGATTACTTATTTGAGATTTTTCCCATTTGTTGAGGTAGGCCTGGACTGGTATAAATTTCCCTCTCAGCACCACTTTGGCTGCATCCCATAAGAGTTGGTATGTTGTGTTTTCATTTTCATTTGAATGTCCCTTTTATCTTTATATACTGCCCCTCTTTGTCTCTCATTGTCTTTTTTATCTTGAAATCTGCTTTGTCTGATATAAGGATGGAAACACCTGCTTCCTTTTGCTTGCCATTTGCTTGGAGTGTCTGTCTTCCATCCCTTCACTCTGAGCCTGTGTTTGTCTTTAGAGCTGAGATGTGTTTCCTGGAGGCACCATATTGTTGGGTCTTGTTTTTTAATCCATCCAGCCACTCTGTTTTTTGTTTTTGTTTGGTTTTTTTTTTTTGGTGAGGAAGATTGGCCCTGAGCTAACATCTCTGCCCATCTTCCTCTATTTTGTATGTGGGATGCTGCCACAGCAAGGCTTGATGAGCGGTGCGTAGGTCCATACCCAGGATACAAACCTGCGAACCCCAGGCTGCTGAAGCGGAGCACATGAACTTAACCACTATGCCACTGGGCTGGCCCCTACTCTGTTTCTTTTGATTGGAGAATTCAATCCATTTACATTTAGAGTGATTATTGATATATGAGGGCTTAGTACTGCCATTTATCTCTTGTTTTCCAGTTGTTCTATACTCGCCTTGTTCCTCTTCCCTTTTATTTCTGACTGCCATTTCAATTTGGTGGTTTTCTGTGATGGTTTTCTCTTTATTTATCATTTGTGGCTCTGCTCTGATTTTTTGTTTAGTGGTCACCTTGAGGTTTGTATAAAAGATCTCATAGATGAGATAGTTCATTTTCTGATAGCCTCTTATCTCCGTTAGCCTAAGCAGATTCCATCCCTTTCCTCTTCCCCTTCTGAGTTATTGTTGTCACAAATTGTTCTTTTCTGTGTTGTGAGTGTGTGACTAAATTGAAGTGTTTATAGTTATTGTTGATATTTTCCTTCCCTTTGTCTTTTATGTTATAATTGTTTACTAACTTATTCTGATATAGAGCTGCACTTTTCTGATTCTGTCTGTTTATCGCCTTGCTTAAGGTTTTGTAAATCTTTGCTTTTTAGTTTCAGATGGGAGGGCTCCTTTCAGCATTTCTTGTAAGGCAGGCCTAGTGGTGATGAACTCCCTCAGCTTTTTTTTTTTTATTGGGGAAAGCTTTTATTTCTCCATCATATCTGAAGGATAGTTTCACTGGATAGAGTATTCTTGGCTGAAAGTTTTGTCTTTCAGTATTTTGAATATATCATTCCATTCTCTCTTAGCCTGTAAGGTTTTTGCTGAGAAATCCACTGAAAGCCTGATAAGGGTTCCTTTGTAGGTTATTTTCTTCTGTCTTGCTGCCCTTAATATTTTTTGTCATTGACCTTTGCCAGTTTTAATATTATATGCCTTGGAGAAGGTCTTTTTGCATTGATGTAATTGGGAGCTCTGTTGGCTTCGTGTACTTGTGAGTCCAGTTCCTTCCCCAGTTTTGGAAAGTTCTCAGCTATTATTTCTTTGAACAAGCTCTCTGCTCTCCTTTCTCTCTCTCTTCTCCCTCTGGAATACCTATAATCTTTATGTTGCTTTTCATAATTAAGTTGGATATTTCTCAAAGAATTTCTTCATTTTTTTAAAATCTTAGTTCTCTCTCCTCCTCCACTGGAAGCATTTCCATCCTCTAAGTCACTATTTCTGTCCTCCATAATGTCAGCTCTATTTTTTATGGATTCTAGATTATGTTTTATCTCATTAATTGTAGTCTTCATATCCAGAATTTCTGTTTGTTTTTTTTTAAAGTTTTCATCTCTTTGGTGAAGTATACCTTCTGCTCATTAATTTTATTCCTGAGCTCATTGAACTGTCTTTCTGAGTTTTCTTGTAACTCGTTGAATTTCTCTATGATAACTATTTTGAATCCTCTGTCATTTAGATTGTAAATTTCTGTGAGTTCAGGATTGGTTTCTGAAGACTTGTCATTTTCCTTCTACTCTGACGTGTTAATGTAGTTCTTCATGGTGTTTTATGAAGTGATCCTTTGCTGGCGCATTTGTGGTAGTATCAGGTCGCAGATTCTTCCTGCCACTGCTGCGGGGGAGCAGGAGCTGTGTTTTCTTATCCTGCCCTATCTGCTGGAAGTTGTGTGGGTAGGGCTACTCTGCATTTGCCCAGGCTGGCCCTCATGGCTCTGCACATTACGCTCATGTGGGCAGGGTCTCTGTGCTGGTTGGGCGGGTCAGGCACTGTAGGCGGGGACTCTGTGCTTGGCAGGGGACCAGCTAAGCTGCCGCGCACTAGGTATGAGGGGTGGGGCGCTTTCTTTTGTGCACACGAGGGCCAGCTCTGTGCTTACAGGTGGTGTGGCTGAGTTGATGCACTTTGTGGGGGCTCCTTTGTGGGGGATGAGCTGCGCCCCTTTGTGGGGGATGAGCTGCGCCACTTCGTGGGGAGCGTTCCCAGGGATGGGGCCACTGTGGCATGGTGGACATTCCTGTGGGCCAGGCCACCACTCTGAAAGTGTTTTTGCGCAGGCTGGGCTGCCCCTGCCTCCTTTTACAGTTTTGGCGGCTGGCATGTAAGGACCCGTGACCTATATCGCTGCCACTGGGGAGGGGGAGAGGTCCGTTCACCCAGTTCCGCTGCTTCCCGGGGATCCAGTCCCCCAACCATCAGATGTTTGGCTGCGTGGATCTCTCAGACGTCCTATTGTGCTGTGTAGGGGATCCTCTGTTGGTTAGTTAATGTCTGTTTACTTGTAACTTAGAGAGGAGCCACAAGGGGAGCAACTCACTCTGCCATGATGCTGATGTTACTCTCCAGATTTTGGTCTATTTTCTACAGAATAGCAAAAGTGATCTTTTAGAAAGAAACTGGAACATGTTATTCACCTGTTTCAAACCTCTCTTTGGCTTCCCATGGAAGAATGAAGTCTAAATGCCTAAAGTAGCCTTTGTGATCTGGTCTTTGCCCAATTCTCCATTCTCACCCTGAGCTACTTTCCTCTCATTAGCTAAAGTTTTCCCTACTGGTTTTCTTGGAATACATTTTTACTGCCACCCCATTCTCTGTCTGGCTGCTACTTCTCTTTACAGTAACATCTTAATTGGCACCTCTTCAGAGAGGCCTTCCTTGGCTATCTTCTTTGTAATAGATCTCTGCCTTAATTTAGTTAGCACTCTATTTATTTCCTTCCTAGCACTTAGCATCACTTGTAATCGATTTGATTACTTATTTTTTTTATGTCTATTTCTTACACTAGACAATATCCAGAATCCTTTTTTCCTCATAGAGCTTTTTGTTCTAGTTAGGAACATAGGTAAAATTAAGTAAATGTAAGTATTCCTCATTATACATATCTGTTTAACACCTGAGTTCAAACAGCAATAGTTGGGATATCAAAGGATATAAGATTATCTGAACCTATTTGATTTCTAAGTTTTAGCTAGTGAGTAGTGAGAACTCAGAATATGAGCAATACCAGCCCCATCTTAAAATACATTCAAATCTATTTGGTTCCTGAGTTTGTTTAGCAAGAATTTGGAGAGTCAAGAATACCTGTATGTTGTATGTCAAATGTGATAACATTGTGGAAAAAATAAGAATAAGAGAACTAGAGAGTGGTGGGTGTAGAAAGAGAGGGTTGTTTTATATATGGTGGCTTGAGAAGGTGACATTTGAGTAAAGGCCTGAAGGGAATGTTGGAGTGAGCCAAGAGGATCTCTCCTTCCAGACAGAGTAAATAGTCTGCTTATGCTTACCTAATTTGAGGACAGCAGGCCAATAGGCTGGAGTGAAATAAGTGAAGGGGAAGAGTGATAGGAAATGAGGTTGGAAGAAGGGCAGAGGTAGAGGGAAAAAGGTAGAGAGATCATACAGGTCCTTACAAGCCATTGTGAGGACTTCAGCTTTTACTTGGAGAGAAGATTAGAAGTCATTGGGCGTTGAGCAGAAGTGTCATGGTCTTATTTGAATCTTAAAAGATCACTTTGATTGCTCTTTTGAGAATAGACTATAGGATGTAAAAGCAGAAGGAATGCCTCTTAGGATGCTATTGCAGTAATCCAGTTGAGAATTGATGATGCCTTGGACCAGGGTAATTCCCATTTGTAAGAGTAGTTGGATTCTGGATAAGAAGATAGAGCCAAAAGGGTTTGCTGATGAATTGGATATTGAGTTTGGGAGAGAGTGGAGTCAAAGATGACTTCAAGGTTTTTAGCCTGAGCAATTGGAAGAATGGAGTTGGCTTGATGGAAGGATAGACTTCTAAAATAATAGATTTCAGAGTGTTGTGATCTAGATATCTTAAGTCATGCATTCTCTATGAACATACTAGGCAGAAGAACGTGCACAATTATTCCTTTGCCAGAATCATCTGAAGGATATATTGATAAGAGAATCACTTTCACATCTGTTGTTCTGTGTCAACCAGTGATGGACTGTTTGTAACAATTTTGAATTCCTTGGATATTTATGCAGAGCATTCTGAAGACCTCACACAGTACTATATAGTTTGTCTTCAGGATGTCTGAAATTTTTGCTCATGTTAACAGCTACCTAAAGCTAATCACAGAGTTCTATTAGTCTGAGTTTAAATCAGGTACCTTTTTGAATAAAATTGATAAGCCTAATAAATAAATAAAATTAATAACAGGTTTTGCAGTCTCCAATATTATATCTAAATTGGTCTAACACTGTCAGCAAGTGTGTGTGGGAGAGTTTCAGTGGGGAATTGGAGTATATCGTGTTTATATTGCTAAAAAGCTGACCTAAATGAGTTAAAATAGCATACTAAGAGAAAAATAGTGTTAGTTTTATATTTTACTCAAGTATTGTCTCTGGTTCACACTTTACTAGGCACTCAACAGAATGTAGCAGTTTCTTCTGTTAAAGAAAAACAATCCCCCAAAGCATCGGAAAAAATATTTAAGCAGCAAGCGATTCCCTCTGTATTTCCTGAGACATCTATTTCTCTTTTAAATGTGGCACAAGGTGCTCCAGTCAACTCTACCTCACAAACAGTGGCCCAAGTAAGTTTACTGTAGCTTTAAAGTATTTCATTGTAAATTTGGTTGTTGTGATGTCTATACCATTTTTTAAGTTCATATGAAAATTGGTCTTCAGCATATACCAGTTAATGTTTGTCTGTATGCATTTTTTGAACAGACAGGATGTGAACCAAATTTTAGAGATTTCTTAGAACTTGAACTGGTTTAGTATCTTTGTAGTATTAAGATCAGATGTCTAACTTAATTTTTTTTTTTTTTTTTGCGATGTAACTTTTCTTGACTCACAATTTGCTGGGTTGATAATTTTCTTTTTTGAATTATATACTCTAGCTGATTTCAGGTATTCAGAAACTTTTGTTATAACTATGACTTTTTTTCCTGTCTTGCATTGGTCTCAAAGGTTTGCACAAGACAGTTCATGGGGAGTAGGAAGAAAATATTTGAACTATTTTACCAATAAAAGAGAAATTAACCTTTACTAATATTTAATACATGGAAGACTTGGTGCTAGTAATCCTTTCCTTTTTTTTTTAACTGATAAGGGTAATGATCAAAAATAGTTTGAAAACCGTTGCTCTGAATGTCACCTTAATTTTGTTTTTTTTGTTGTTGAATTACTTTGTTTTAGGTGACAAGGGGTGTGAAGAGGAAAGCAGATACAACAACTCCTACAACTTCAGTAGTTAAATTGACTGGTGAATCTTCCCCAACTCTTAAAGAAAACAAATCGGTGAAAATGCCACCTGTGAAAGAAAATGTGTTAAAGAATGTTTTACCGGACTCTCAGCAACAATATAAAGTTGTAAAGAGTGTTAAAGTAACTGAACAATTAAGGCACTGCAGTGAGATTCTTAAAGAAATGCTTGCAAAGAAACACTTGTCATATGCATGGCCCTTTTATAATCCTGTTGATGTTAATGCTTTGGGACTTCATAACTACTACGATATTGTGAAAAATCCAATGGACCTCGGAACCATCAAGGTAAATGTTGTCTTAATAGGAGGAACTTCTTCTCTTGATTATAAAAGTAATCTTGTCATTGTAAAGAAATTTGAAATTCAGAAAAAGATGAAGAAAATTAAAATCATCAGTAGTCATACCACCTGAAGTGAATCATAGGAACATTTAAAAATGTATCTTTTTATTTTCTTCTATTCAAACACATCCATGGTGTATACCACAATATTTGAGTTACAGTGTGTAATATAATGCTGTACCCTGAATTTTCACTTACTATATTGTGGACATTTTCTCATTATATATTCAAGAATATTTTTAATAATTGCATAATTCTAATGCATTTTTTTTCTGGTAAGGCATTTATGTAGTTTCCAACTCTGCATTTTTTTTTTTTCCATCTTCTGGTGGATTAGTAAGTTTTCTTTATTGCTGATTTGGAAACTTAAAATTATTGGCAAAATTTAATTATGTATATTAATTTTAAGTAATTAATTATGTATTTTAATTCTAAAAGCATAGAACTGTAGCATTTACAAAATTATTACCTCAGTCTTCCTCCTGAATGACTCCTCATTGTACTCCCTATTCTTTATTATTGTCTAGAAGTTTGGTTGTTCTCTTAAACAGTTTTGTTTTATTTTTTTGATCATCAACATTGTTTATTAACATGTTACTAGTTTTTGTGCTCACCCTTATTTCTTGCCTCTTACTCTTCTCTTGGTTTTTCTTTTGGCTGAAGTGCAAACTTTAGTGGCTCTTCCGTGAGTGTTTATAGACAGTAAACTCGCAACAGTTGTGTCTCTGAAAGTATCTATGTTTTGTCTTGAATAATTTTTTTAACTGACTATGGAATTCTAGAATGACAGTTATTTTCCCTCAGTACTAGGAAGATATCTTCTGGCATCTATTGTTGCTGATAAGAAGCTGTCAGTCTGCTTGTCATCCCTTTGTAGGTAATCTGTCTTTCCTCTCTCTAGTTTAATTTTTAGTTTTGATTTTCCTCTCTCTAGCCTTTAATTTTATACATCTTGATTGGAGATTAGCACTTTCAATCTGAAGCTTGTGTTTTAAATTCTGAAAAAACGTTTAACCATTCTCTCTGCAAAATAAGTTTTTCTACTTTTCCCTGTATACTAATTCAGACTGAGAGGTCATGAAACATTACCTGAAATAGGTAAATCTGTGCTGAGTCTTAAAGGATAAACAGGACTTTGTAAGTCATAGGACATTTCAGTCAGGGGGAGCAACTTGGAAGGCCTTGAGGTGAAGAAAACATATCCAGAATACTATATTTAGGCTAACATGAAACATGGAGAATATGAATCAATGACTAGGGGGAAATGAGACTGGAAGGAAACTGGGGCTTGCACATGAAAAACGCTCATTATAAAGAGGCCAAGAGCTGCCATTACACCTGAGAATTATGTCCTCCTATTTAATTCTTAGAATGATTTCTCTAGTAGTAATCTGGAGACTGGTTGGGAGGCTATTATAGGATTACAAGGGTAATAACATGGTGATGTCGGGGAAGAGAGAGAATCTCCCTCCGCCCTCTTCCTTAAGGTTCTTATGGCTGGCCAAATAATTAACAAGACAGGTTAGCAGGAGAAAATAATACCAAGTTTAATAACATGTATCCATGGGAGAAACTCAGAAATGAGCAACTCGTCCCTCTGTCTAAGCTGCTTGCTTAAGTATTGCAGCTAAAGGCGAGGAGCGTGTTGGGGTTGGGTAGTGGCCTGGGACTTCAGAGGGCAGGAGGACAATTCTTTTCGGGGTCATCTATAGATAATGTGGTCAGGGAGAGACAGAGTTTTTGATAAAAGAGGCTTGGTGCCTTTGCTATTGTAATCTCTATCCTACATTATCTTTACAGCCATCATGATAGAAGATCTGTTCCAGGAAGGAGCCACCATGTCAAATTCTTTAGGCAGTTAGTGGGGGAGGTCAAATGTCCTTCAGAGAAAACAATCAAGGTAAAGAGATATATTTCAGGGTGGCCAAATCTTGATCTCCCACAGTGACTTTAATTTAGTTCTCTGAAATCCTTCTCAATTGCCAATGATCTGATTGGTAGAAAATTATGTTTCATGTTTTAGTTTTGTGTTTCTTTAATTACAAATGAGGTCTGCCATGTTGCATTGGTTTATTGGCCTTTTGTATTTGTTTATGAATTGTCCATTAATATACACGTGTTTTGCCCAGCAGTCTATAGGATTTTCTTGTCTGTTTGTTTTTCTTTTTAGAGTGTCTGCCTAACTGGCTGCTCTACATCCCCACTCTTCTATCCACTTTATATGCAGCTACCTAAAAATGTAATCTCTGTTGATATTTCTCTTCTGTTCTGTTTTTAATGTCTTTTCATTCTCATGAAAATTTTAATATAAATTTTTCGTTTAGATGTTGGAGATTGGTTTAAGGAATATATTTTTACATGTCTTTCCTACGATCAAACTTGTCCATCCAAGATTATCTGGAAACGCTCTCTTTTCCTGCTTTTGTGATTTTGTTCCTGTTCTTTCTTTATTTGGAATGCCCTCATTTCTAATCTCTACTTGTCAAAATTCACTGGGTTTTTTCAAGGTCTAACAGTACGAAACAAATGTAGCAGAAGTTTAACATTTGTCAAATCTGGATGGTGGGTATCTGTTTTTGGTATTATTTGTATTCTTCTGTATGTTTGAATTATTTCATAATATGAACACTTAATATAGGTGCCCAAATAATTATTGAACTATGTTGTTTGTGAATCCTATAATTTTTCCTTAATTTAGGGAAAAATGGACAACCAAGAATATAAAGATGCATATGAATTTGCTGCAGATGTTAGATTAATGTTCATGAATTGCTACAAATACAATCCTCCAGATCATGAAGTAGTAACAATGGCAAGAATGCTCCAGGTGAGTTGTTACGTGTGCTCTGACAGTGAGTTTCCTTTGAAGATGATCTAGAAATTTTAGAACCATAACTCAAGAGATAAAGAATAACACCCACACCCCCAAGTAGTAAAGCAGAACTTGTAAATTATACTCTTAAAATGGTGGGGGTTGTTTGTTGAGGTATACCATCTTTAGTAGCAAATCTTTTAATGAAGCTGTCCTGCATATAGAGGATACTGAGGAAATACTAGTGAAGAGGGGACAGTACATATCTGAGACAGGATTTACTGGAGCCCATGTCCCACTGAAGGGAAGGCTCAAGGACTTTTGAGACTGAGCCATTGGGAAGTAGTAGAATGATGCACCAACCACAGGGCAAGAGATCTTTGAAAGGAGGTCCCCTATATCGTTTGAGAGGTCTGTCCTACCTGGAAAAAAGGAGAAAAGTTGCTAAGGTTGGCAGGAAGAGAAGCATGAGTCTTATTATATTTCTTCTTCTGGCAAATCTTTTTTTTTCCCCAGTTTTATAGGGATATAATTGACGTATAACATTGTTCAAGTTTAAGGTATACAACATAATGATTTGATATATGTATATATTATGAAATGATCACCACAAGGAAAAATAGAATTCTCGTCAAAATGACACTGAAATATACCTTTTGTTAAAGGTGTTCTTGCTGATTAAATCAGAAATGCAGAAAAGCTTAACAGTCTAATTTTCCATTATAGGATGTTTTTGAAATGCATTTTGCAAAGATCCCAGATGAACCTGTTGAGAGTATGCCTGTATGTTACATCAAAACAGATACCACTAAAATCGTCAGCAGAGAAAGCAGCAGTGAAGCTTCCTCTGAAGATAACTCTTCTGGTGATTCCGAAGATGAACGAGTTCAGCATCTTGCAAAGCTTCAGGAGCAGGTAGTTGATTGTACTGATACAAGTTTTTATATTCTTTCTATGAGCTGCTGCTGCTGATCTGTTATAAAATCCTGTTTGTGGATTAAAAGCTGTTCTATTTAGATCACTTAGCAACTGTGGCTTTATTTACTTATTGACACATTTGTAACATTCCTACTCAAAAATCTATATATCTTAAAATTCTGTTATTTATGTTCCTAATCACAATGAGTTGATTCTCATTGACACAATTTATATGACATAATCTGAGATACTTTATGGATGAGATCTTTATTTAACATTTGCTACCTTTTGTGATAAAATGTTAACCTGCTCTGAGCTCAAGCCTGAAAAATCAATGATTAAAAACTTAAGACTACCTGGAAATGTTAATTATTCTTGGTCTGTTTTTAGATGAATATTTAAGTTTATGAGTTGAGTACATGGTAGTGTTTGTAATTTAATGTATGCTCTTCACAATAATGAATTTCTGAAGTAAAATAAGAACCTGGAAGAAATGTACTATGAAATGAATTTCACAAAGGAAGGATACTCTTGACTTTTGAGTGCCTTCATTTTTTTCTAGTATCTTTAATTATTTAGAGCCATGAATGTTTAAGGAATTTTTCTTTTATCAGCTTAAAGCTGTTCATCAACAGCTACAGGTTCTGTCCCAAGTACCTTTCCATAAGCTAAAGAGAAAGAATGAGAAGACTAAAAGGGAAAAGAAAAAAGAAAAGGTTAATAATGGAGATGAAAACCCAAGGAAAAAGTTTAAACAAATGAAATTAAAGGAAAAGTCCAAGAGCAAGTAAGTATCTTTTATGGTGACTTATTAAAATAATAACACTATCTAAAATAAATTTGACTAAATTGAATTTTTGTTACAGCCAGCCAAAGAAAAGGAAACAACAGGCCTGTGCTCTGAAATCTGAAGATGAAGATAATGCTAAACCTATGAACTATGATGAGAAAAGGCAGTTAAGTTTGGATATAAACAAACTCCCTGGAGATAAACTTGGGCGAGTCGTTCATATAATACAATCAGGAGAGGCTTCGCTGAGAAATTCCAACCCTGACGAGATAGAGATAGACTTTGAAACCCTGAAAGCATCCACACTGAGAGAACTAGAAAAATATGTTGCGGCATGTCTAAGAAAAAGACCACTAAAACCTCACGGTATATGTTTCCATGTATTAATGGAAATCAGCCTGGTATTTGTTTTAGTTTTTGGTTATCCTCACTCTTATTCTTCTCAATCACATAGGTAAGAAAATAATGAAATCCAGAGAAGAACTTCATTCACTGAAAAAACAGGAGTTGGAAAAGCGATTACTGGATGTCAATAATCAGTTAAATGCTGGAAAACGTCAAACAAAACGTAGGTGGCAGTTTTTTAAATGTTCCTGTGACTATTTAATTCTACTGGCTTTTAATGTGTCTTCCTATTTTGTAGCTGAGAAAACACAGTCATCATCCAAGCCCGTTGGAGGTGGTTCCCGGCTGAGTGAAAGCAGCAGCAGCAGCAGCAGCTCATCAGCCTCTGAAAGCAGCAGCAGTGACCTGAGCTCCCCAGACAGCAGCGATTCCGAATCAGGTTAGCCGTCCCCTTAAGTGCACCTCTGTTTGTGGGGAAGTTTCTTTCTTGTAATATTGAGACTTATATTTTGAAGAAATGTTTGTTACTTACCTAGAACCTATGGTTTAGATGCCACACTTATTATTTAATTGCATGTTGACAATCTTACTATTTTCCTTAGAAGAGATACTGTGTAAAATGAAACTTCATATTACACGTGTGTGACTTACAGGCTTGTAATGTAGAAAATAAGTTTACTAAAGGTGGGGTAGTCTCTTGATATATAATACCAGATCTTAATCCCAGAAAATATCGAATAATAAAATGCCGATCTTCACTTCTTTTTATAAAAATAAACGATTATTTGAGGACATCTTTCCCTTATTCCCCCTGATAGATCACTCTAATGTTGCAAAGTATGTCCTGTTGTGACAATATATTCTGAATTGAATAATCATTTTCAATTAAGAAACCAGTCATCCAGAAACGGTATAAAGTAGACTTTTTTTTTTTCACTTGTATGGTTTCTTAACTGTAGAATATTATCTTCCATTTAGGGAAAAATGTACTTTAAATTCAGATTCTCAGTTATGCTAAAGTACCGTATTAGCTTGTATAGTTTATCATCGACTGTATCAAGCATAACTCATTCATGTTTTTTTTGTGCTCTTTCACTGATGGTTGTGTAGTTGACAGGTAATCACCGCCCCAAGGATACTGACTTGGCAGTAGCATTCCATCATTGCTCACCAAAAAGCAAATTCGGAATACAGGGCACTTTTGTGCCTAAAATTTTGCATTATTTTAAATGAAGTGTTTCTTATTTTTCATGAAATTCAGTTCTCTTTTTTAAAAAAAATCCCATACAGCATATTGTCACATCAAAAATTCTTACCATTTATAAGAATAGCCCTCTCATTTCAGTCTGGTAGTACGAGTCTGCTGGCTCACAGTACGTTCTGTTTCACTTTTGGTTTAGTTTAGTTTGCATTTATGTGGTGCTGATTGCTTCATTTTCTTTTTACATTTCTAAAGTATAAAATGGTAAATCTTTTTGTTAAACAGTTTTTACTTTTGTTAGAATTTGTCATACTTAGAAGTATTTTAAATTAATTTAGGGCTCTGGTTATATATTATTTCCTTATATTTGACTTTTAAGCATAAAACAACGCTGGAAAAACTCTAAGTTACATTTAGTATTTTAAATTGTAACTAGCATTTGTAATTTCATCTAATAAAGCATTTGTGGCATAATATGTTAGAGCACTTTGTCTTTTATTGTAGGATAAAGCTCTTATTGAAACTGTTAGTTTGAATCATCTAATTATATATTGACCACTGGTCAATAAATGCCTTGAGTATTAGAGGAAAAGTACTATATACAGAGTGCTTCGATAAAGTACCTTAATTTTAATTTGAATTATTAGTTTTTGATAGAATCTTCCAGAATGTTTGCTTGAAGGAAAGAATGTTTATCATCCACTATGTTGTGTTCTTAAAATGGTGTTAATATGTTTTCCTAACTTTTCTAACAGAAAACTCAGCCTCAGAATTCTAATTTTAAAACACCGTGTTGAATTTTTACTTTATGACTGACATTCTTATTTAATGTCATCTTTTTCAGTTAACAGGGGCTGTTTTTAAAAACATGTTATGGTTAAAATCAAAGTAGCAAACTTTTATATTTCAACCTACATTATGGATAGTATATAGGTTTGTGACACTAAGATCAGTTTGTCCTCCAACATGTAGTAAGAGTTATCATTCACCTTTGAAATTTTCATTGTTTTTTGAACATTCAAACTATGTACTTCATTTGGAAAACACTGTATTTATATATGATATAAATTGCAAATGCAATGCCCAACTTAATGGGGAAAAAATTATATTTTTGTTTACTAAAATAAATTAGTAAATGAAGCAATAGGACCTTTTGTCCTAAGTATTAACTTCAGTTGTACCCATTAAAATACTGAAAGGCTCTTAATTTCTAATATGTAAGGTAAGAACTTTTTTTACTCTCCTGAGGACAACAAAAACTATAAAGTATTGTAAGTTGTGAAAAATAATTGTCAGACCATATCAATAGCAATATCTATTATAAAAATAAGTTAAAGCATCTACCATTCTTAATTATGCACATGACATTCTCAAGGAGCAGAAAACAAATCCCAAGTCTAAGTTTCAGGGTGGGGGAAATGGGGCTGTCTACTGAGAAAATATAATTTGTGAAAATTAGGTATATTAGCAAAAACTTTGTTATGTAAGTAAAAATTAACTGAAAATATAAATAAGATTTTGTAGCTTTATTATGATTTGTCCAGAACTGAAACTTATAGTTGGAATATCTTGATTCCCAGAACTCTGATTAATAAGGCCTTTGATTATTCAAGATACAAGATATGAATATAATTTCATTTCTTAAAAATTTTAATAGTGGAAACTCTTCTGAAAGCTTTTGTGAGAAATTTTTTTCTGATAGAAGGATATTGATCTTGGGTAATTTTTTCCTTAATCTATTTTTTAATACCTGTCTTCCTGTGTTTTTATAGCAACTTGACTCTATGCAATTTTCTTAAGCAAGTCAGTCTTATTTATAACTTCGATTATCAGGGACAGAGCTCTAAATTAACTTTACTAAATCCCTTAATATTATTGACTCTTAAGGTTCTTATAGCTATCCTGTATTATGAGTTGGTCTATCTTTACTGCAGTATCATTCTGTTTAGGTGTGCCAAAATGTTTTAAGGGTAACATCTGTGAAAAACATTTTAAGTGTTGTAAATAGTGTTAGAGCTGTTTATTCCACATTACTTAAATGATTACCTTCTATGTATTCTCAAACTTTATTTTATGTACTTTTGAAAAATATGGACTTAATTCTGCTTTGTTAAATAGGATTAATTAAATGGCAGAGCAGTGATTTCCAAGGAAAGTTTTATTTAAAAATTCTTTAATTATCATTTCAAAGAAGTATTAAATCAGTTCCAAGGTAGAGTTGTAATGAAATCCCAAATCTTTGAAAAATAAAAATGAGAAATCTGTGGAGTAGAAGCAGTACTTAATTGCAAATTTCAATGTGATTTGATTTTATCATTTAGATTATCTTCTTGACTGATATCAGCATATGCAAATTGTCATGTGCAGATAACATTTTTTTAAACATTGGTATAAATATAAAACCTTTCTAAACTATTTTTCATAACCATCAAAGTATCATTAAATGTCAGATCAAAAATGTAAATAAGGCTTGACAATAAAATGAATTCCATACGCAGATATCCTTTGTTAGCTAGGCTGTGCTAGTGTGTACACACAAGCTCTTCAGAGTATTCTAATGTTTAACAACCTTGGCTATCTTGATGATATAATAGGGAGGACTATAATTAATAGATTTAGTCCTATGACTAATAATATTACTGAGAAAAAATCAAATGGAGCAACTCATCAGTAGTAGTGCTTTTGATTGAAACCTTACAGAAAATAATTTTTCAGGAACTGTCTAAAGGTAAGCTCAGATACTTGATTAGTGTGGAATTGAATGTTTTTCAGGCATGTTTATAATTCCACTTGTTAAGCAGTTACACACAAAGAAACTCAGTGGTTATGGCCTTAATTCTTTACCCGCTTAAGACAGAGTGAATTTGTCACTTTATCCTTTGGACTTTTTGCTTTTATTGGCTTTAAAGGTAACGTTTAGAGAATGAAATTTATGAAGTTAACAATTGTTTCTTTTTTTTTTTTTTTAAACTTTCTTAGTTATGGGTGACTTCAAAAGTACGAATAAAATAATTTCTCTTTGTAGTATTACAACCTAGGTCTTCTGAGGAAGTGAGAAGTATGTGTTTTTTGTTTTTCATGCAAAGGAAAAAGGACAAACTAAGTTCAAGCCTAGATTTTGTTTTACCTTTTTAGGGGGAAGATGATTTAGTAAATGTAGGAAGTACGAAATGACAGTTTTGGAGTAACCTCTGCCATTCAAGCTAGAAAGTTAAAGAGAAATGATTAGAGTTTATCATTTAAATTTTCTAAAATTTTATTAGTTTCTCATCAATGGAAGTGTTTTCAATGCACCAGAAGGATAAATTCAAGGACACAGGCTTGATTAAAGACTTAAATATATTGAGGTCATGCTTGAGCCTTAAGCCTTAGAAATAGTAATAAGTTTTGCCTTATGCATTTTAAAATTTTCTGTGCAAACTGGGTCTTCCTGAATAAACAGGCTATCTAGAATAGTGTTTCTCAACCTTCGCAGTACATCGGAGTCACCTGTAAAGCTTTTAAAATAAGTGTCCAAATCTGAATTGAATGGAGAGTGGGCCAAGTGTATGTAGTGTTAAAAAGTATCCCAGGTGATTCTAATGTGCTGCCATGTTTGAGAACCATCAGTCTAGGTTTTTTGTTTTGTTTGTTTCCACTTTCTAACTCTAGTTGAAATGACCCTGGTAAAAGGAACATGCAGTTTATAATTGGTTTGTTCATCTGTATTAAAATAAGTACCAGGGGCCAGCCTCCACGGCCGAGTGGTTCAAGTTCCACACGCTCCACTTTGGTGGCCCAGGTTCACAGGTTCAGAACCCCAGCATGCACCTACGCCAGTCCTCAGCCATGCTGTGGCGGCAACCCACATACAAAATAGAGGAAGATTGGCACAGATGTTAGCTCAGGGAAAATCTTCCTCAGCAATAATAATAATAATAATAAGTACCAAACACCTCATGAAAATTGTCAAAACATTCTTTAAAGGGAGCAAATTTTTTTAATTCAAAAACAAATTGCTTGATTTTTATCAATAAAATATGGCTTCAATGATAAGGCTAGGTAAATCATTTAACATCTTTGGACATGCTTTCTTTTATAAAATAAGGTAGTAGAACCAGGTAGTGACTTACGATCACTTTTCTATACCCTGTCCTATATAATGGAAGTGTGATTGTTTTTTCTAATTTAAAAATCTTCACTAATTTTTTCTACTATATATGGCATTACATTCTGGGTTTGCATTATGGTATATTCCTATTCAGCTATCAAGTTTTTTAGTCCATATTGGCTTGCCGATAATATTTGGTATCTCTGGAGCACTTATTCTCAGTGCTTTGATAGGTGATGGGTATTAAACAAACTCTTTAATCAAATATCTCATTCCAGGTCTCTTTTTTTTTATTCTGTGATTAATTTTTTTGGCCTTATTTTAAAATGAAAACTTTCCAATCAGAGTTTTATATTGAGGTTTTTGGGTAGATGTGAAAATAGAACACGTTATATAACATTCATAATATGCATTTGTTTAGTAGTTATCACCCAATTTGATCCTCATAAGGTAGGTATGCTGTTACCACAGTTCCCTGGAGAAATTAGTTGACAGTATATATGTGGTCACTATAGTACTCAGTTTTGTTAATGTTTGCAGGACCTAGTAGGGCTTCTTCATTAATTGAAATGTGATCTTAAGCTTGATAGTGAAAATGTGTATGTTTGCTTTTTAATTCCAAAGGCCAGGAACTCATAAATACACAGAAATAATGCAGTTTTCCTTTACTGTGTTCCTAGAAAGTCAACTATGTAAGAGTAGAATGAGAAGCAAAATGCTAAGTTATACGCTATCCATCTATCTATGGTCTGTAAGACTTTTATGAGACATACTATATTAGGTGGCTTTGATTTTTTTTTTTTTAATTAAAACTCTTCTGCTAATGTCTTCAGATTTTGAGGTGCTAATTTTTATAATAATTCTGAGTTTTAGTTTTATATGTCATAAAATCTTTTAGCAGAACACTAACATGGTATGTCATATTTTTATTATACTTAAGAGCTTATGTCATACAATAATGTAGTTTAGGTGTATATTTGAATAATTAAGATAGATGTATAGATGTGCATGTATTGTATGATCATATTAATGAAGTTTTTTTTTTTTTGTTCAAAGCCGAACACATAATTTCTCCCCTAAATGTGAAAGATACCTGGATCTGTACCCTCAAACTTTGCAGTCTGTCTTCTTTTCTTCCCCTTCCACCTAACCTCCAACACTTAAATAATACTTAGTGGAGTAACATTAAAATGGTTCATGTCATTTTTAAATACTTGAATTCTTTAAAGCACATCGAGTGGCATTTAGCAATTTTAACAATGTTCAGCATCAAACATTTTAGGAGAGGAAAGAGCAGTAACACATCCAGTGGAAACTGATGGCATTTCAAGAGGCAGAAGGTAATTATTAAAATTAGAATATTTTAAGTTTGAATAAGATTTGGTGTTGACCCGTCTTGGTGCCGTGGAGCCTGAAGCAAATAATGCTCAGCTGGCTCATGAAAGCTGGCCTGGAGAGATGGGTCAAGGCATTAAGTACTGATTTGGTGCTTTACCATACTGACCTGGCCTTGTGATTGGGGAGGATAGCACCAGAATCAATTGTAGGATGAAGAAAGAGGAACCTGTGAACACCCTGTCAGAGATCTCTTTCTAGATCTCCTCTATTGCCCGTGTCAGCTGTAAAGGTATTTCAAAAGGTAAAAGAGGTCCTATAAAACCCATTCGTTGCTATGCAGTTGAGGCTGCCAGATAGCTTGGAAATAAATAAGTAGAATATTAATTAGATGGGATCTTTATTATAATGCTTAGCAAGCAGAGCAGACGTTACCATGAAATCAGAGAGCTTCACTTTTAATAAAAGACTGTATCCTCTCAGATAAATGACATAACCTTCTCTTATAGTAAGTTCTTAATTATTTTAATTAAGCCTCTTATGGCTATATTTATGGCTACTTGGTAAAAGACGATTTTAGTATAATTGATACTGCTTGTTTAAATCCTTATCTCTGTTGTTGTAACTTGTTCCTTTTTAAACTATCACTTACTCAAGCTCTTTACCGTGAAGTAACACACTGTTCTTTTTTGCCTAAATTGTCCAAATTGAAATTTATGAGTGGATATTTATTCCATTATATGGAAAAGAAAATATCCCTTTTAAAAGCAAGTATCCCTTTCGAAATTTTGACTGATTCAAAAAGGGCAAAAACCTGGTAACTATAAGAATTTCTTAATTTAAGAGGTTGGTATTAAAGCCATTTTCTTGAAGTTACCATTTTATTTCTAATATGAAAAAATTTGTAACTTAGATGGTAATTTTTTAAGCTGGCAAGTGTTGAAATATTTATTTATATACATTTGCAGAAACATTTCCTAAATTTACTGGAGTAAAACAGAATGATTCTCCTTCTAAAGAGAAAGTAAAGGTAAGTTAATTCTTTGTTTTTATCTTAGAATTTAAAAACTATATATCTTAGGCCCCGTGGCTTAGTGGTTAAGTGCGCGCGCTCCACTACTGGCGGCCCGGGTTCAGATCCCGGGCATGCATCGACGCACCGCTTCTCCAGCCATGCTGAGGTCGCGTCCCACGTACAGCAACTAGAAGGACATGCAGCTATGACATACAACTATCTACTGGGGCTTTGGGGGGAAAATAAATAAATAAATAAATAAATAAATAAAATTATTAAAGAAAAAAAACTATATATCTTATAACTCACTGGTATAGTAGTAGCTTTCTTTAAAAATTGTTTTTGATTTTATTTACATGAAGAGTTGTCATTCTTTTCAGTTTTTCAACTAAATGTTCAAAGATTTCTTCCTAAAAAAGATTGAATAGAGAAACTATTTGGCTACTTTTTTTTTTTTTTTTAAAGATTTTATTTATTTATTTTTTCCCCCCAAAGCCCCAGTAGATAGTTGTATGTCATAGCTGCACATCCTTCCAGTTGCTGTATGTGGGACGCGGCCCCAGCATAGCCGGAGAAGCGGTGCGTGCCCGGGATCCGAACCCGGGCTGCTAGCAGCGGAGCGCGTGCACTTAACCGCTAAGCCACGGGGCCAGCCCTGGCTACGTTTTTCTAATAAGATATAATTGTTACATAATTTAAACAGGTAGAAAAAATTATAGAAGTTTTGGCTTAGCCTTGAGAGTCTAAATACAGAGGGACGGCCGTGGTGCTCCCATGTGCACACAGTAGGGTGTGCACAGTAAGGTAGAATTTCTTTAAAAAGATAGTAGCCAGGGCTGGCCCCGTGTCCTAGTGGTTAAGTGCGCACGCTCCACTATTGGCAGCCCGGGTTCGGATCCCGGGCGTGCACCGATGCACTGCTTCTCCAGCCGTGCTGAGGCCGCGTCCCACATACAGCAACTAGAAGGATGTGCAGCTATGACGTACAACTATCTCCTGGGGCTTTGGGGGAAAAAAAGGGAGGAGGATTGGCAATAGATGTTAGCTCAGAGCCAGTCTTCTTAAGCAAAAAGAGGAGGATTAGCATGGATGTTAGCTCAGGGCTGATCTTCCTCACACACACAAAAAAAAGATAGTAGGGGAATAGTAGTTAGGATTTCTAAAGGTAAAGCTTATAATTACCAGCTATTAATTTTAGCACATCTATGTTTGATTAGTAGTTGACATGCTTTGAAAAGGATAGAAATAATTTTATCTTTCACTAATTCAGCTTGTCATTCTCATATAAAACTTTTAATCCTTTGTACCCATCTCAAATATAGAATTACAGGTATATACCTTTATTAAAGTACAAATTTATTTAACAACATCTAACTACGTTAGGGGAATACAATATAAATAACACTATCTTGAAGGAGCTCTAAGTTGTGAGAAGAGATACAGTCACATGGCTAAGAGAGTGTATGAATAGTGCTATAATAATCTGTATTCATAATTTATTGAGAAAAGGAAGAAGGAATATATATACTGCCTGAAGGAGGGAATGCTTAAAATGGGTTTCAAATTACAGGGAAAGGGAAGAAATGGTTAGTGTATTAAATACTGATTAGGGACTTTTTTAAAAAACAGAAGCAGCATGAAGAGAGGCAAAAAAAAAGCACAGGCGTTGTGTAAATATGGTAGCAGAGGGTATTTGTAAGGGGTAAGTTGGCTTGGGAGATGTAATAGGGAGGGCTTTGAACACCTACGTGAAGTGTTAATATTTAATTTGTTCAGCAGGAGTGAGCTCTCAAAGGCTTTTGAGTAGAAAGAAGATACAGATGGTCTGTCTTGCCATAGGTATTAGTGGAATCAGAAAATTTTGACAAGTTATGAACAAATTTTGGAAGCATTCTCAATACATAGCATGTAGAATGCTACCTTTATGATCGGCTTGAGGCCAAAATTTTTTCAGTGTTGCTGAGAAGCAAAATGCCCATTTATGGTAACAGAGGGAATATATTTATAGGATCATGAATAAATGCTTATATTTTTTTCAGAAAGTGATTTTTTTTTTTTGCTGATTTAAGCCACAGCATTTGACTTTTAGCTTTGGGCTTGGGTCTATATTATTGTTGGGATAAACATTCCTGTGGCACTAGTTTTAATCAAGCTAGCATAGGTATTCATACACTTGCTTTATCTACTCACTCATTCTAACCCCTTTATTAGACGGAGGAGAAAGACTGTTTTATTCATCTCTATACTATCTCAACTCAAAGCTTGGTAGACAAGGTACCTGGGCTTTAGTAGTGTAACTTAGCTTGCCAGTCAATAGATGTGAGATTTTAGGTAAGTTGCTTTTATTTCATCTAAGTCATATTGTAAAATGTAAATGCAGATAATAATTATGTCTAACTCTTAGGATTATTGTGAGACTCAAAGAACTGTATAAAGGGCTTAGCCTTGTTCCTTGCACATAGTAAATATTAAATAAATGTTAGCAGGGCTGGCCCGGTGGCATAGTGGTTAAGTTTGCACACTCAGCTTCAGCGGCCTGGGGTTCACAGGTTCGAATCCCAGGCTGGACATACACACCACTCATCAAGCCATGCTGTGGCAGCGTCCCACATACAAAATAGAGGAAGATGGGCACAGATGTTAGCTCAGGGCTAATCTTCCTCAGCAAAAAAAGAGGAAGATTGGCAATGGACGTTAGCTCAGGGCAAATCTTCCTCACCATAAATAAATAAATAAATAAATGTTAGCTATTACAGTACAGCTTTTACTTAATAAACAGTTAACTGAGTACTGAATTAGAACTTGTTGATAGTCTTATGGGTTGACCACCATGTGATTTTTTTTTTTTACCCTCCTCCCCCTTATGTCTATAATTCAGAAAGGAAAAAGGAGGAAAGAAAGTGTATTACTCGCTAGATTTGGTACAAAAGCTCACTTTTTATTTTCAGTAAATCACAAGAAAGCATTTGAAAATAAGCAGCATTGTTTAATGACATACATGTAAGTCTATGTTGTACTGGTAACTAAGATCATAGGCTTTGACTAACTCTACTTATAAGCTATATGATGGCCAAGTTATTTAATCTTTCTAAACCTTACTTTTCTCATCTGTAAGATAGGGATAATATACCTTATAAGTTTGTGTGAGTTAGATAATATCATATTCAAAAGAGATAGTATTAAATTATATTCTTTCCTCTTGTGTTTCTATTTTCTTGTTATATTTCTTGTGTGGTTAAAACTCTGAAAGATAATTTTGTTTAACTTTATCTTAACAGGTACAGTCTTCTGTGCAAGATATAGCCTCTACAAAAACTACCCTTGTTCATCAGACTACACATGCATGTGGAACACCACCAAATCACCACCAGTCAGCATTTAATCATCAAGAATTAGAACATTTACAGAGTGTGAAAAACACTTCGTCTTTACAAATTCTGCATCCTTCAGGTAAGAAATTAACAGGTAAATAACTGTGACTGAGAAACTGACTTCTAAATCTATATATGAAGATGCTAAAGTCATCTTAAATGTTATGTATCTGGGATACTGAAAATCATAACTAGTAAATTCCAGGTTAGAAAGAATCACTGAAGCACATTGTTAGAAATTATCTGCTTTATACCCTAAGGTACTTGTTGCATTTGAATGAAAGAAAATTATATGTACAGTTCACACGCAATATACTTTCATATAGATTGCATATATTGGCATGTGGGCCATATTTAGAAACCTGTAACTGCCAGAGCCCATACTATCAAGTTCTGAGCAGACTCGAGAAGTGTTGCTCTAATTTCCGTGACGGCTGTGTGGGTTGGGAAGGTAGGATAGAGTAAGGAAAAGATACTTAGAGATACTGATAGAGAAATGAAGTTGTATACATCAGAAATAGTTTCCAGTTAAGTAAACTTGGGCTAGAAATACTTGCCTAGTTGTGGTTCCTATTTACCAAAAACATCTTCCAAAACTGGCTAAATTTCTGTATCATCAGATTCATTTGACTTCATAAATATCTCATCTGTTAGTCTCATCAGAAATGAAGGTATTGGACCGGCCCCGTGGCTTAGCGGTTAAGTGCACGCGCTCCACTGCTGGCGGCCCAGGTTCGGATCCCGGGCACGCACCGACGCACCGCTTGTCCGGCCATGCTGGTGCCGCGTCCCACATGCAGCAGCTGGAAGGATGTGCAGCTATGACATGCAACTATCTACTGGGGCTTTGGGGGAAAAAATAAATAAATAATAATAATAAAAAATTATTAGAAATGAAGGTATTGCCTGTCTCAGCCTGGCTCTTGAGGATATATGGCACAAAGGATACTTCTTTGTTACTGATGAGCCCAGCCCTAGGGAGTGCCTGAACCTCGAGACACTAACGTATTCAGGCCTAGACCAGAGGCAGGAGTGAATATTCCTTGTCCATGTCTCCTTCCCTCTAGGCTGCTCCCTGGTTTCCACTTGGCCTTCCAAGGTCAGGGGTTTCTCCAAAGCAGAGGAAACTTCTAGGCTGTTGTACTGTAGGAAACATTAGGAGAAACAAAGCAGTTTTGATCCTCCTTTATTGTTTCCAGTAAAAGCTCCCTACTGTTCTGTGTTTGAGTATTCCATTTTGTATTTAAATCGAGTTATAGCCCTTCATTGTGGAGAAGGGAGTGGAGATCAAGAGAGAAAATATCTAAAGCAACACTAGAGTGCATCCAAGGAAGAAGAATAAACAAGATCCAAAGTATGACATATTTATATTCATCCTTTTCTGGAAAAAGATTTTCAAGAGACTCAGGAGAATAGCTGAAGATGTAGTGGTTCTAGGTCATGAATTACCTTGCATATCAGTGCTACGTTTGGGTCTTTTATTTTGTACACAACAAGTATCTTCAAACAAGACCATAACAAAATCAGATTTTATATTAGGAAGAGATCGCTGCTTACTATATAGAGGATCGATTAAGGTGAAGATGCTCTGATGTAGTGGGACCAAGTAAGGAAGCTGAGTGCTATAGTCTAGGAAAGAAATTATGAGGAGCAAAACTAAGGTAGTAAGCATAGAAAGGAAGTGGATAAATTAGAAGGATATTTTTGTGGCATAATTGATAGGTTCTGTTAGAATGAATGTCTTACCAGGACATTATCCAATAGTTGGATTGAAAATAAGAGGCAGTGGTCATTTTGGACATGTTTGAGGTGCTGCAGAATATCCAATTGGAAATATACAACTAGAAATAGGTTTCTGGAACTAACACGGTATAACAGGAGCTATAATTTAGGAATTACCGTTATTTAGAAACTACTTGAAGCTGGGAGAATGAATGAAAACACCCAGGAAAATGCGCAGAGCAGGAAGAGAAAGGTCAAGGACAAAATGCTGGGAAACAAAACTTCCTCAGTAAGAGTAGACAAAATTAATAGGGTAAAAGAAGAGGTAATCAAAAGTAAGAGAAAAAGGAAAAATGGTATAATAGAAATCCAGGAAGATAGGTTTTTAGAAGGAAATCATCATCAAGAGTATCACATACTACAAAGCATTAAATAAAGTAGGCTGAAGAATGAGGAGAGAGGATTAAAATTGGCAATGTGAGATTTTTTGCTTTTGCAAAAGCTTTTTTAGTGGCCATTGTGATTGGGGCAGAAACCAGATTGTTATAAATTGAGAAGTAATGGGATATGAATGCAAACCAGTTTGTTGGTGAAGAGAATGGAAAGATAGCTGTGGCTTTAACTGGAAGATAGATTTTTTTTTTTGGCTAAGACCTGGGAGAAATTGTTTTGTTTGTTTTTGAGGGTTTTTTTTTCTTTTTTGCTGAGGAAGATTAGCCCTGAGCTAACGGCTGTGCCAGTCTTCCTCTGTTTTGTGTGTGGGTCACCCCCACAACATGGCTGATGAATGGTGTACATCCGCGCCTGGGATCCAAACCTGCAAACTCGGGCCGCCAAAGCAGAGCACGCCGAACTTAACCACTGTGCCGTGGGGCCGGCCCCTGTTTTTGAGTTTTTGAATCAGAGAATTTGAACGTTGTTTGAAGATCGATCAGAAAGAACCAGAGCAGGGAAAAGTTGCTGTTTTCATTATACTAAGTTCATAGAAGAATGGTAGGAATAGCCTTGAAGAAGAATAAAGACTGAAAAACAATTGAAAGAATGTAGTCAAGATGGTCTTTTGTTCCTATTTTAAGAAAACATCCTATCGGTGAAAAGTCAGCCTTTAAATACCTAAGTCTTCAGTTGGGATCAGTTTAGTGTATGACTTCAATTCTGGTTATATGTGATGGCGAGTAACATAATATGGTGTAAAGGGAAAGTCTGGATGATGCTGGAGTGGCTATTCCACTGTATTTACCAAAATTTTCAGAACCAAAGTGGTTTGCATTTGCCAACTGTAGGTGGCACTATGCCCAAGGGAAACTGCAAATGTATATGAGCTATAAAGTGTATATAGAATTTTACTTTTCTGGAGTTTAATCTCGATGGAAATAAATTTTTGGTTAAACCTTTAAACAATGAAAGTAAAAAATCTTTTTACTGATATTTTCTTATTGAAAATAAATAGTTTGATAACCTGTTCATAAGTACATAAAAGATTTAAGAAATTGAATTTTTTTTTTTTTTTTTTTTGGTGAGGAAGATCAGCCCTGAGCTAACATCCATGCCAATCCTCCTGTTTTGGCTGAGGAAGACTGACCCTGGGCTAGCATCTGTGCCCATCTTCCTCCTCTTTATATGGGACGCCGCCACAGCATGGCTTGATGAGTGGTGCATCAGTGTGCGCCCAGGATCCAAACCCTGGCTGCCAGCAGTGGAGCACACGCACTTAACCGCTACGCCATGGGGCCGGCCCAAGAAATTGAATTTTTAAGTGTTACCAGTTTTCTTCAGAACCCCTGCCATCATCTCCACATGAACTGGAAGATGTCTAATTTTTTTCCTTGAAATAAGTTGAAGTTTTTAGTCACAAAAGATTATTAATCTTACCCTTTCCCCAGCTCTTAAAAATCTTCACTCAATTGTATTAAGAATTTTTTAAAACAAATCTTTATGCTGTCATATCAATCTGAATTAACATGTTAAATGAAAAGGTAAATCAGAGCTTGCCGTCTAGTAGGAAAAATAAACAATGGGTATATAAAGTACAAATAATGTGCCCTAAAGGAAGCAAAAATGAAATTTAAGGCGGTGAGGAAGGCAGAATTACCTGATCTCTTTGGCAGGTGTGTGTGTTACAGAATAAGTATCATTTGAGCTGGATATTGGAGGAAAAATAAGACTTATTTATGTATATCTAGGATTGAAAGACATTCTAGATGGAGGAAACAACATGAATGAAGGTATTTAGGCAACCAGTAATTCAATGTGATTAAAACTTAGGTTGGATAAACAGGAATACCAGGAAGTAAATTTGGAAAGGTAGATGAGGTTCATATCCTAAAGAACCTTGATATCTGGAGACTTTGGACGTAGTAAGGGTATAGTCAGTGGAGAGCCAATGAAGGTTTTTTAGCAAAGCGTGTGCTTCAAGGTAATTAATCTGCCAATATTATTTAGGTCAGTTGGAGGAATGGGGCATAGACATCAGAGAAGGAGATGACCAGTTGGACTGTTGCAGTAGTAGAAAAAAAATGAAGTAAAGTGATGGAAAGAAAGAAGGGGAGAAGGTTGAAAGACATGACAAGGGTAGAATAAGGAGGTCTGCAAAAGATGAATATATGCTAGGTTTTAATAACAAAGGAATATAACATTGGCTCAGAGAATACTGGCTGGATACTGGTCCAGGTTGGCAGACCTAGAATATAGATAAAGAACAGATGTCTGAGGAAAGATGAGTTTTGTAGTGTTTTGAGGTGCCAGAGGGTCATCCACATAAAAATGCTTTACAGAGAATTGGGCCCTTGACACACTTCTAGGCTTCTGTGACACTATTCTTTTGACCATCCCATCTCTTTGAACATTTTTTACGGATATCTCTTTATTTGCCTACCTTTAAATGTTTATAATACTCTGAATTACATGCTTAATCCTCTTATCTTCTTACTTCAGGGCTTCCTAGCCATATTCCAAAGCACAGGTTTACTAAGCTAGTAATCCCCTCAGCTCTCATAGCAGTAGGCTTGGAACAGCCATCCCATTTATCCAGGTGTGCCACACACTGATCATTCTCTGCTTATAGAAGGCAATGATCTATATGTTCCTCCTGGGTGATCTCCTTGGTGTCTATGACTTCTAGTCTCATTTTTACAACTCAAGCATCCAGGCCCCCGGCGTGTTTATACAACTCTACTGAACATCTTAAACATCACATAGGCATGTCAAACACAGCATGTCAAAACTGAATTTCCCTTTTTTAAACCCCACATTTTAATCTTCCCTCTTTAATTCTTGATGATGACACTGTCATCACTTACCAACTTAGAGTCTGCAAACTGAGAGTCATTTAGAATTTACTTCTCTTGGCATATATACTCTTTCTACTTCTTAAATAATATCTGGCCCTAAGCAGAGAAGAGAGACAGTTCTGTACTTAATAGCTTTTCTCCCTATTTTTCCATTCCTTGTTGAACTGAGAAAACATAGGTGCATTGGTCCATGTAGTGACATAGAAATTGAAGCTTTGTTTTTTCATTCATGCATCCTTTGACAGTGTTTTGTCTCACCCTTTTATGCTCACTCCTATCCCTTCATGTTCCTCTCTTCTTCAAGCCTCAACTTCAACTAGTGTGATTCAGCCAGAGAATCAGTCAAGGGATTTATGGGTGGTCAAGCCTAATATAAGTTCCTACAATATGTAAGTGGAGAGGATTTTGTGAGTTACAGTCAGTTAACAAAGATAGAAGCTCAGTTTTTATTTGTCCCTCTGTCCTTTTGCCACTAGTTGGGACCAAGAACCAGAGAGAATTGAAACAGAAATGACCCAGATAGGTTTCATGCATCAGGATCTCTTGGTCGCAAATGACAGAAAACTCAGCTCAAGCTGGCTTAAGCAATAAGGAATTTTGTTAGCATATATAACCAGTAGTCCAAAGGTCAGTCGTTTAGGCATGGTTTGACCAAGGCTCAAGCTCTATTTCTGTAATTATCTTCACCCCTAATAAATGAAATATTTGTATGAAAGCTTAACAGTTAACAGGATAGCATAGTTTGTTCTCTTCACTTCAGGGTCAGACCAACCTTTTGCATTTCTTACTCCTATCCCCTCACTATTATAGGTGTCTGGTGTCTTAGTTCTTTCAGTCTTTGTGTTTGTTCTCAATTTGGCCACCAGGAAGCATCATTCCCTGCAAGCCCTACGTGGGCTTAGGCCTGCTTTTTCCTAAATGACTTACTGGTGTGGGGGTAGGATTACTATGATTGGTTTGGCCTAATGAAGACTCACCTCTGGAGCTGAGGTCAGTCTACACACTGGACGACTGCTATACCACAGGGACAGGTAAAATAGATTTTGGTGGGTAAACCACATGTCACCTATACTTTATGCTGACAGAAAGAGAAAAAAGGGAGGAAGGCAGGAAGGAAAATTTCAAGTGAAAAATATAACAGTTCCCCAACTAAGAATACTCCAAAGTTAAGAAGCATCAAAATACTAGTCATTTTGTTTTCTGACGTAGAGGGGAAAAAAGTCAAATTCTGGACAAGCAAGATGAAATATCTTGATTATACTATTCTAAAAATCTGTGCATCTAGGTGATTCTGAACAACGCTCGAATGGCCTAACTGCGATGCATCAGTCTGGTGATAATGACACAGTGGTGTTAGAATGTGAATGTCAAGTTCCTGTGCAGAAGGTAAGGTAATGTTATTTTTTTCTCACAAACCTTGAAGGGATTTAAAATTCAATATGGAAATGGCACAAGAGGTATTTTAAGCCCTAACTTGAATGAAATTTTGGATCTCTAAGCCTAATTTTGCCTACTTATTGAAAAAAAAAAAAAAAGTTACCTGTGAGCCCCCACCATCAGTTCCCATGCTTGTGTTTAATTGTGAATTCTGTAATGCTGGTCTTTGCCAGCTCTCCTGATTTTAAAGCTTGGGAACTGAGCTTTAATCTGAGCTTAAATCTCCCCACAATTTAAGAGGGGATTTCCTAATGGAGTCTTTTGTGCAATTAATCTGAAACTACGCTCTTATCATTCTTTCAACAAATATTCTAGATGTTTGGGATACATTAGATACATCAGGTACTATTCTAGGCATTTGTCTCTAATTCTCAGAAACTGACTATGAAAGAGATATTTACATGTTGTCTTTTCTTTTCTTCCCTTCTTTCTTTCCTTTTTTTCCCCTTGCAAGTACTTCCGAGGACAGATCTTACTGTTGGGGCAATAATTACTGCACAGATAAGCAGCAAAACATCAAGTATATGTTATACCATTGAAGTTTGCCCTAAAAGTAAAAGTGACGTAGTCTACTCTCTGTTTATTCCCAATGCCTAGCACCTAGTGGGAACTGAAATGCTGAAATGGAAGCTTAAGGAGGAATGGGATTGTGTGGCTTGTTCTCTTCGCAGCAAACTGTTCCCATTCTTGACATTATTTCCCACTCTTGCTCTCTCACTATCGGCAGTGTTACCACTTATTGAAAAAAGAGGCTAAGAATTTTGGTGTCAGAAGACATCTTTGAGAATTAGTCTTTAAGAATAAACTGCAGGGCCGGCCCCGTGGCTTAGCGGTTAAGTGCACGCGCTCCACTGCTGGCGGCCCAGGTTCTATCCCAGGCGCGCACCGACGCACCACTTCTCTGGCCATGCTGAGGCTGCGTCCCACATAAAGCAACTAGAAGGATGTGCAACTACGACATACAACTATCTACTGGGGCTTTGGGGGGAAAATAAATAAATAAATAAAATCTTAAAAAAAAAAGAATAAACTGCAGCTAGCTGGTTATCTTGCCCAAATAAGAGCTGGGATTAAAACAAAACTAACTCTCAACCTCTGGTTTTTTTACTCAGAAGCCCTAGCTTTGCCATTCTTCTCTTACTTCTGCCTCAGGAAAAGGTATCTGTCTTGCCAAGACAGACTCATCTATCTCTGCTCTTAATTTTTTTCTTTCAACAGATTTATAATGGAGCTCTCCTGCCACCTGTATAGTCTCTATTAGTCCTTTTTTTTGTTTAATAGTAATTCTTTTTTGTGTGTGTGGCAACATTGGTTTATACCATAAATTTCAGGTGTACATCATTGTATTTCAATTTCTGTATAGATTACATCCTGTTCACCACCCAAAGACTAATTACAGTCCATCACCACACGCATGTGCCTAATCATCCCCTTGGACCCTGTTCCCTCCCCCCTTCCCCTCTGGTAACCACCAATGCAATCTTTGTCTCTGTGTGATTGTTGTTGTTTTTATCTTCTCCTTATGAGTGAGATCATGCGATATTTGACTTTCTCCCTCTGACTTATGTCGCTTAGCATAATACCCTCGATGTCCATCCATGTCACAAATGACTGGATTTCATCATTTCTTATGGCTGAATAGTATTCTATTGTGTATATATACCACATCTTTATCCATTCATCCCTTGATGGGCACATAGGTTGCCTCCAAATCTTGGGTATGGTGAATAATGCTGCAGTGAACATAGGGGTACATGTATCTTTACTCGTTCGTGTTTCACGTTCCTTGGATAAATATCCAGCAGTGAAATAGCTGGATCTTATGGTAGTTCTATCCTTGATTTTTTGAGGAATCTCCATACTGTTTTCCATAGTGGCTGCACCAGTTTGCACTCCCACCAGCAGTGTATGAGAGTTCCCTTCTCTCCACATCCTCTCCAACACTTGTTGTTTCCTGTCTTGTTAATTATAGCCATTCTGACGGGAGTGAGGTGATATCTCATTGTAGTTTTGATTTGCATTTCCCTGATGGTTAATGATGTTGAACATCTTTTCATGTGCCTCTTGGCCATCTGTATATCTTCTTTGGAGAAATGTCTGTTCAGATCTACTGCCCATTTTTTAAATTGGGTTGTGAATTTTTTTGTTGTTGAGATGTATGAGTTCTTTATATATTTTGGAGATTAAGCCCTTATCAGATATATGGTTTGCAGATATTTTCTGCCAATTCTTAGGTTGTCTTTTAATTTTGTTGATGGTTTCCTTTGCTGTGCAGAAGCTTTTTAGTTTGATGTAGTCCCATTTGTTTATTTTTTCTATTGTTTCCCTTGCTTGGTCAGACATGGTGCTTGAAAATATGTTGCTAAGACTGATATTGAAGAGCGTATTGCCTGTGTTTTCTTCTAGAAGTTTCATGGTTTCAGGTCTTACATTCAAGTCTTTAATCCATTTTGAGTTAATTTTTGTTTATGGTGTAAGATAATGGTCTAGTTTCATTCTTTTGCATGTGGCTGTCCAGTTTTCCCAGCACCATTTATTGAAGAGACTTTCCTTTCTCCATTGTATGTTCTTGGCTCCTTGTTGAAAATTAGCTGTCCATAGATGTGTGGGTCATTAGTCTTTTCATCTTATTTTATTTTCCCACCAGCTGTTTATATCTTAAACCAGGGTTTCCCAACTATACCACTGTTGACATTTTGGACTGCATAAATCTTTGTTGGATGTAGGCCTGTGCATTGTAGGATGCTTAACAGGAACCCTAACCTCTACGCACTAGATGCCAGTAGAACCCTTTCCCCCAACCCCATGTGACAACCAAAAATGTCCACTGACATTGTAAAATGTCTTCCCTGAGCAGCAGGAATCACCCTCAGTTGAGAACCAATGCCTTAATTTTACCTAGCATCTAGCTACTCCCCTATCCCTGGAATTACCCTACCAGAGGAACCAGCGACCTCTAAAATTGCTATATCCTTCCCAAAGTCTTGATAGGGTAAGAAACCAGGGTCTTCTACTACCTCTCTCTCTCTGATTGAACATCCACTCTGGTGATTTCAGTTATAGTCTCTATGCAGATGACTCAAATATATACTTCTAGACGAGACCTCCTGTAAGTTTTAATCATTTTTGATGACTTCTCAGTCCCCTATAGCCAAGGAGTTGCTAAATCCTTTGGGTTTTACTTCCACCTCATAAATCAGGCCTTATTGCCTTTAATCTGAGCTCTTTATATCACAGTCATAACTGATCTGACTAACTTGAGACCCTCTTTGTTATAATCCATTCCCTTTTTAACATTCTTACATTGTTCCTCTTGCTGTATTGTTCTGATGATATTACTCATCTGTATGAAACCTTCAGTGGTTTCCAACTTTGACTCCAGAATGAGGATTAAACACCTTTACATTATGACCCCAATCTAGCTTTTCAGTCTTAACTATGTGCCTTGTAATTTGTTGAAACTGAGCTCATTTCTTCCCAGATATACCTACTAATACCTTTATATTCTCTCTTCAATGAGGAATGCTTTCCATCCTTATTTCTGCCTGTCAAAAGTCTTCTTGTTCTTCTCTGTGACACCTGAAAAATGTCCTGCGCTCCAAACCCACATAGAAGCTTTCCTGTTTTGGGGTCTGCCAAAATTTTATTGCAATTAAATAGATATTTCAGACACAAAGCCAGAGACTTTACCTCTTATTAATCAATTGTATATTTGCTTTATTTTCCCTATAGGATCATAAATATCTTAATTACAGTGATTGGTTATTTATTTTTGTATTCTTTGTAGATTGTCATACCCTTAATGTATATATATGTTTTACATTAAATTGAAATAATTGGCAAGCATACTATTTTAATTTGGTCTTAGATGAATAATTGAGTTTAGCTTATCTGTTATCGTATTTTCATATTTTTTCTAACTTTAGTAACCTTTAACTTAAGTTTAGTAAAATTACATGAAGGCCTTTGGAATCTTAATTTGATCTATTACTATATCAAAAAATATTATTTCCTTCCAAAATTTGGTTAACATTTGTAGACGTAGACTGAATCAAATATTTGTTTTAGGATATAAAGATCAAGAATGCAGAATCTTGGAAAAGTTTAGGCAAACCAGTCAAAACATCAGGTGTACTGAAATCTTCAGATGAGCTATTCAACCAATTTAGAAAAGCAGCAATAGAAAAGGAAGTAAAAGCTCGAACACAAGAACTAATACGGAGGCATCTGGAACAGAATGCAAAGGAGCCAAAAGTATTTCAAGAAAATCATAGGTCTGTAATTTACTGGATTAAAGGAGGCCTTGGGAGATGTATTTTAAATATATTAAATTTCTTTTTTGTCAAGTGGCTGTGATGCAGCTATTCAGTAGAATACAGAGCAAATTATAATTGCAAAAAGACTAAGTTTTTATTGATATTTTTTATTGATAAGCAGTAGTGTCTACTTTGAAGAGTCTAGAAATAAGCAAGTGATTAAACTATTAAAGATACTAATATTACTAAATTATGAAGACATTATTATTTTCCAGAAATGTCTTAATATTGTTTCCATTCTATGTGTAAGAAGATAGTGGTATACCTTGGTCATAGTTTTCCAAAACCTTCTCTTTGTTGATATAGATTTCCCTGTGTAAATTTTGATAAAAAATAAAGCTTAAAAATAATGTCATAACATATGAAAAGGGGCATCTAGAATGTCACTTTTATATTTGTTATTTAATAACATATCTTTGTAAT
Source organism: Diceros bicornis minor (assembly GCF_020826845.1). Classification (NCBI taxonomy): domain Eukaryota; kingdom Metazoa; phylum Chordata; class Mammalia; order Perissodactyla; family Rhinocerotidae; genus Diceros; species Diceros bicornis. The sequence goes on from NC_080743.1 coordinate 28,341,606, forward strand.
AAAAACTTTTAAGAAACTTGAAACCTACTTTGAGCTATATTGTTTCTTTAAGGGACCTTGGCTTCACTCTAGAATCCTTTTCAAATAAAATGCAAAACAAATACCTTGGAGAAGAACAGAAAGAACATCAGCAGTCATTGGAAGCTCAAGATAAATGCAAACTCTCGCTTCCTGAAGAGCGTAATTTAGCAAGGGAGAAAGAGCAAGAGCGGAGGAGGAGAGAAGCAGTAAGTGAATTTCAGTTCACTAAATCTAACAAAGGAAAGATTTAACAGAGCAGTGTCTTTTACACATTCAAAGATGTATTTGGGGTGGTTTTTTTAGTGATAGTGGAGTTACCTCTTTAGTGAGGATTAGGTTCTAAAATCAAAGCCTAAAATAAAATTTTCATAGTCAAAGACACAAGCATAGTGTAATAATAAGAGTATTGACCCTGGAGCTACTAGACTATGTGGGTTCAAATCCTGATTCTGCCATTTACTAGATTTTTGGGCCTGGGTAGTTTATTTAACCTCTCTGTGCCTCAATTTCCTTATCGGTAAAGTGGGAATAATAATGCATCTTGTGAAGATGAAATGAATTTACATGTATTAAGCACATAGGTAAAGTGATTTATCACTTACTGTTATTACTTTTGAAAAATCCATAAACCACCTATGAATTCTGGCCAAAAGATATGCTATCTCTCCCTCTGTTTTCAGCGATTGCTTTCTTCATGTTTCTTGTGCTTTCTTGAGCTTATTGGAGATGTGTGTTTATAGTTTTCATCAAGCTTGGAAAAATTTTGGCCATTATTTCTTCATATTTTTTCTGTTTCCTCCTTTTCTCTTTTCAGTGACTCCAATTACTCATGTATTAGGCCACTTGAAGTTGTCCCACAGCTTACTGATGCTCTTTTTTTTTTTTTAATTTTATTTTATTTATTTTTTCCCCCAAAGCCCCAGTAGATAGTTGTATGTCATAGCTGCACATCCTTCTAGTTGCTGTATGTGGGACGCAGCCTCAGTATGGCCGGAGAAGCGGTGCCTCAGTGCACACCCGGGATCCGAACCCGGGCCGCCAGCAGCGGAGCGCATGCACTTAACCGCTAAGCCATGGGGCCGGCCCTCACTGATGCTCTTTTAATTTTTAAAATCTTTTTTCCCCTCTGTGTTTCATTTTTAATAAGTTCATCAGTCTTTTCTGCAATGTCTAATCTGCTGTTAATTCCATCCAGTGTATTTTTCATCTCAGACATTGTAGTTGCCATCTCTAGAAGTTCAATTTGGGTCTATTTTATATTTTTTGTATCTCTGTAAAACTTTTAAACAAATGGAATACAGTTATCATAACTGTTTAAATGGGTTTCTCTACTAATTCTGACATTATGTCAGTTCCAGGTTGGTTTCAATTGATTGATTAGTCTCCTCTTTATGGATAATGTTTTTCTGCTTCTTTCCTTACCTGGTAATCATTGATACCAGATATTGTGAATTTTACCTTGTTGGGTGCTGGATATTTTTGTAATCCTGGGAAAGACATGAGGATTCATAAGACATACAGAAACTTTAGTTTGAGAAGAAAAAAACCATTGGCTTTAGTTAAATTATTGATTATAATACAAATGAATTTCCTAGGAAACAATGTACAAAACTTTTGTCAGCTTCTTGTTTTATAACACTAAGGTAGAAACAAATTACATTAAGCAGTGTTGTAACATATGGTGGAGTTTACTTTAGAGCAGTGTGATCTTATAGAACTTTCTACAGTGATAGAAATGTTCTTTATGCAATCAAATATAATTGAGCGCTCAAAATGTAGCTACTGCGACTAAGGAACTAAATTTTATTTAATTTTAATTAAATAGCAAATTTTTAAATATTATCTGTTTTTTATAGTTTTTAGGAACTAATTTCATTAGTACTTTACTAGAAACCTTTCTCCAGTGACCTAGGAATTTTTCTTGTTGGTACTCACAAGGGCCTGACTTCAGTCACCCGTAAGTGATTTCTCAGCAACCTACTTGCCACCTAACAACCCAGCTAGGTAACCTGATATAATTTCTAGTATCCTCAGCACTTTTCTGGAACTTGACTAGACCTGGAACTCACTGAAATGTGACTAATAATGCCATGTTTAGCAGTTTGATAACTAACAACTTGACCTTGGATCTACCTGCTATCATTCTTGACAACCTAACTCTTATGTTGCTGCTACTTGACACATCCATATGCTGAAAAGCTGCAATAACTTGACACCTACCAGAGCTCCCAAGAGTTCTCATGCCAGTTCCCTTGACCAAGTTTTTGGTCTTAAATCTGAATCGTTGAAGTGTATATTAGGACCACTGAGAAAGGAATATCCAGGTTATGGTGTCAGCTGCAGAGAGCATTAGTTAATATTTAAATCATGGTATCTAAGTTTAATTGGTGTAGAGAATAACCAGTTCCATATCAGTAGTTATTCCACAGTGCCAATTTCAGTCAATATGGAAGAGAATCTAAAATAAATAAAGTACCTTTAAATAAAAACAAGTTTCATTACATATTCTTGGAGTTTTGCAGTATGTCTGGATACTTACAGGAGTATCGCATGATATTTAGACTAGGTTAAAGTATCCAACTATCATATTGGAGAGTTAAAATAGAACTTTGAGGAACTGTCTGGGATACACATTTGGTGTCCTAAGAGCTGGCATTAGGAAAGTAGTCTGGGTTAAGATTTAAGAATATATCCTTTTGTCTCTAAGGCATATTTAAATAAATTTTTGTAGTTTGTAGGAGTCACAAATACCTTTTTAATATCCTTTTTGTAGATAAGTCATAATTCCAAATCTTCTCCCACATAGCCAGTGAGAACACTGATTCCCATCCAGGAAGTCAAACAACTGTTGCAAATTGGCACTTTTACCTACCACCTTGAGCTGTTACTGTTTACTGATAAAAAACATTTTTTGACTTTCATAGTTGGGGTGTCATTTCAGATGCTAAAGAATACCTAACCTGTATCACAAGGGCATTTAGGGAAGGCTTCAGAATATAGTAAACATTTGTTTCCTTTGTCTTAATTAGCCTTTTCTTGACTTTGGCTTATTTTTAATGGTTTATTTAGCATTTAATAAACAACATTGTGCCAAGTGTTATACATGCAGTCTGTTTTAATCTTCATATATATTTACATATAAAACTTGGTTAAATAATTTGCCTTACGTTACACAGTTAGTAAGTGGCAGAATCAGGGGAAGCCCATAGCTTTAACATTACATATTATAGTTCTCTCAAATAGGTAAGATATTGGTTCATAGAAAAATTAATTTTATGTGTCTAGCACTTTGTTGGTTACAGAGATAGATGAAACAATGTAATCTCAGTTTGTTCTTATTAATACCTACTCTGTCAACACTGAGAGTTTTCTCTGTTACTTGGAGAGAAAGGTTAAACTTAGTGTTCTTGTAGGTTTTAATTTTTATTTATCACAGAACAATATTTTAACAAAAATCAGATAATGTTTGAACAGAAATAAAAACTTATATACAAACTCATTATGTTAAATAAATTGCATCCATTTTGTATGATCTGTTCCAAATGTTGCATAATCATTTTTATATAGATGTAATGAAGGCATAAATTTAAGTAACATTTAAATTTTCCCTTCTTTTCTACAGATGGCTGGTACCATTGATATGACTCTGCAAAGCGACATTATGACAATGTTTGAAAATAACTTTGATTAAAACCCAGTTTTTTAATTAACCATCAACTTAAAATGATAATATAAAAGATTAAAATGCATATAGTAAAATGATTGCTTTCAGACATCAATCTTATATTGTATTTTGACTGCTCTAAAATGATTAAACAATTTTCACTTACATTTTTTAATAGCTATATTTTCATTTTTTTAATGACATAATTTACAGCAAATTTTATAATTTTGGATCCCTAAAAATTTAATAAGTTCCCAGATGTTAGTCATTTTATAAATAATTGTCTGCTATGTATTATAGGCCCTGTCTAAGCAATGAAAATCCAAAAGAGTCTCTTCTTGTTTAAAAATGAAGAATATATAAAAATGTATCAAAAACATAGTTCCCATTGAGTTTTTAACTTTTAAAACAAATATTTGTCTGCCTTCAAAAACATTTAGAACTTCTAACAAATAATACTTCGTTTCTTTGCGTGTCAGGTTACATAAGATTCTCTGCTGGTTCTATATTCAAAGTTTATATTGGAATTTAGTTTAAAGAAAGTATTACCTGTCGTTTGAAAGATGTTGAATTTGAGGCAGAATAACAGTAAATATTAATTATCTATGTAAGTTTCTATAGGAACTTAAATGGCATTTCTTAATTTGCATAATATGTGATAGCAATGAATATTTAAATTTTTAATTACAGTAAGTATTTAAATCTGTAAAATATTTTTGTTTCATCATTCTCAAGTTGCAGTTATGTATAAATTATGTGTATCAGCTTCATGTACTTTAAAATTTTGGACTCTTGAAGTGTAATGTGATTCAGGCACTGTTGTTCTAATACCATCTAAAGTAAAAATTCAAAGTGTGTGTATTGTAGAGAGAAAGAGAAAAAGTTTTCTTGACTTCATTTATTTTTATAATCAATATGGTAATTTTTTTAAATATCTTAAAACTGTCAGCCATTTTAAAAACAAGTTTATTTAACCAGTGGCTAAAATGGTGGTGATAACTTCATGAAACATAGCCACAATTAAAGTAATAGTCATACCTAGTCAACTATACGTATTTTTAACCAAGAAATTAGTATGCATATACCAAAGACTATGCTTTGTTATTTTCCTAAAAGATTACATAGATATAGATGAATATATCTATATATATCCTAGTATATAGATAAATATATTTTAGAAAGATTCATTAGAAATATATAGTGGTTACCTCTAGGTAATGAGGTTGCAGGTATTTTTTTTATTTTCTTTAGACTTTTCAGTATTTTCTGGTTCTTTCTAATATTGATTATGTAATACGTTTAAGATCTGTGGCAATTTTTCCATTTTTGAAGAGAAAATGAAAATAGTAAATAAGAATTTACTTCTGTCAAATACACATATTAAATCTTTCAACTGCCTTTAAATAACTAATAAAACTGATCAATCAGTGATCTTTGTCTACATCTAAAAAAAGAAAGTTCAGCTTTATTAATATATCCTTTTACATTACAGAATAATGGCTCACTTGAGGTTTTCCTATAAGCATTGGAGCAGCCCTTACCGAGAGCTATGTTATGGTTATCAGTGTTTAGTTTAACCGACAACACTTTAACCTTTGCTCAGTCTATAAGGGGTCTGGCACATTGTAGATACTCAACCTTTTGGAAGGTTGGTTGAAGTCAATTTAGCAGAGAAAATAACGGTTTATAACTGATCCCTCCTATATTTTGCATTATTTTTTAGTAAAAATTGTTTGGCTTCTCTTAACTTCTTGCATGGAGTTTACTCCTTTTAACTTCATGCATGAAATATTGCATGTAACTTATTCACCCTCAACTAAAGCCTGGGTTTGTGAGGACCAGACTCCTTTTCCATCCCCATCTCTCTTCTCCAACTTCTAAAACTTTTCATTGTGTTTTCTGGGACTCATCATCAGTCATCAAGAACATGCCCTATAAAATCAACCTTTTTGCTTGTTTCTTTCCTCTTTTTGTGCTTGAGTTGTTCTGGAAGTGTGGTCCCTGCGTCATCTGGGAATGTTTTAGAAATGCAAATTCTTAGACTTCAGACTTACTAAATGAGAAGCTCTGGTGTGGGGTCCAGTGGTCTGTAGTTGACAAGCCCTCCAGGTGATTCTGATACACACTCAAGTTTGAGAAACTGCTCTAACTGAACCCTGGCTCTCTCTTGCAGGCTCTCAGCGCCTCTTTTCTCACTGATGTTTTTCTTACCTTGGAGTGCCACTTGCAGACCATTCCCCCTCCCTCTTCCCTAAACATTCCCAGCTTTAAGGTTTTCATGATCATCAAACTATACCACCCATAGTCATTTACCATCCCTGGTTCACTCCTTGTTCCCCAGAGATTTGAGTCTGTTTCACTGTCACTCTCTGATTGACACTTCTCAGTCCCTTGACCTCTCTGTTAATGATCTTAATACCTAATCAACCTTATCCATTCCTTTGTAATTACCAATAATTAAGACCCTTCCTTAGTCTCAATTTCAAGCACTGTAGTCACTTACTACTTCCTCGTATCTTTTTCGAGCTTACTTTGGATAGACCCTTGACACCAACAATCATTAGACCTCAGCAGGACCTACAATTCATTAATCCCAGTGCCTTTTCACAGTACCTCTCTTCTTCATGCCCTCACTTCTCTCCTTATCCAAAGTTTGTAGTACATTATCTATAGTCACGCTCTTGTGTACATTCTCAACTCTATTGCTCCTTTCTTTGTTGTGTTCACTTGGCAAAACTTAAATCCTTATTAAATGTGACTCCCTGCTCTGCACCCATGAAGCTAATTGTGGTTAGAGAAAGACATACAACCCTGATAACCAGTCTCACTTCAAATTTGTGAGCATAAACTCAAGTTAGCCTAAATGCTGCCCACAAATCTTAGTACATTTCCATGATCCATTCACTCTCCCTACTCAGTCAGTTCATTTATATATCCACTGTGTTCAGACCTCCAACCAGTACCACCACCCCCCATGATCAATCTATGCTACCTGTTTCTTTTTTCACTAAGATAACAAGCTATCTGAGGAGAGCTTCCACAAGCTTTTACATAGTCATATGTCTGGATTTTCCTTTGTAGCGTCTAGATGTTCTGCCTTGTTTTGGAATGTATCCCCCACATCAAGATGATAAAATATTCTTATATATTTTTTGCACTTAAAAATCCAGATATATGAGGCCAGCCCGGTGGCGCAGCAGTTAAGTGCGCGCGCTCTGCTTCAGCGACCCGGGGTTCGCAGGTTCAGATCCTGGGCGCACACTGACGCACCACTTGTCAAGCCATGCTGTGGCAGCGTCCCATATAAAGTAGTGGAAGATGGGCACAGATGTTAGCCCAGGGCTAATCTTCCTCAGCAAAAAAGAGGATTGGCATTGGGTGTTAGCTCAGGGTTGGTCTTCCTCACACACACACAAAAAATATTAAAAAAAAAATCCAGATGTAGTTTTTATTTTTTTTTTAATTTACTTTTTTTTTTTTTGGTGAGGAAGATTGGCCCTAAGCTAACATCTGTTGCCAATCTTCTTTTTGCTGTGGAACATTAGCCCTGAGCTAAGATCTTTGCCCGTCTTCCTCTATTTTGTATATGGGATGCTGCCACAGTGTGCCTTGATGAGTGGTGTGTAGGTCTGTGCCCAGGATCCAAACCTGAACCCCGGGCCGCAGAAGCAGAGCACGCAAACTTAACCACTACACCACTGGGCCAGCCCCCCAGATATAGTTTTTACACTAAAATTTCAGATGGATGAAAGATGTTTTTATATATGATATGAAGTAGGGGACCACATTTCTTTTTTTCTTAATGAACTATGAATTGTGCTGCCACAATTTACTTACTGAACCTCTGAATTGTAATAGCTGTCACTCTAAAAAATTTATAATCCTTTATCTAATTTGTAAAAGGTAAAAGTAAACACTATTATAATTTTGATTGGGATTAGATTAGAATTAAACTTAGAGACCTATCAATTTTGTTTCTAGTATTACAAATACAAATAATATTATGAATATTATCCTGCATGGGACCCATTTTTTGAAAGCATTGCCAGTCTCAAAAAGGGGAGTTCTCTCAGGACTCCCCTCCTGCCCCACAATTAGTTGGAAGGAGAGCAGTAAGCAACTGGGGTGCTGGGGCTTTCTTGAGGTCAGATGCTAGGAGCGATGTTATGCTAATTGTGCCATGGACCAGTGGTGAGGTAGGAAAGTTGAGGGAAAGACTTCAAGAGGCTGAAGAGGTCCCTGGCTGGCTTTAGGCATAAGCAGGATTACTACAAATTAAGGTCAAGAAATTAGCTCATGACCAAAGATAAATGAAATAAAAAAGCAAACTACAATGAGAGAGTGGGCAGAAACAATGAACAGCAAATATAAATTGATACTTCCTCCCCCTCTCCCAGGACTGCAGTAGAATAGCTATTTGTAAAATCTTTAAAGAAATAAGACTTTTGAGGGGAAATGGGCAGATTTGGAAAAAATGAGACTTTTAGAGAAGTGTTGAAACAAATTTACAAATTTCAGTAGATGGGTTAGAACAATTAGACACAGTTAAAGAGAAAATTAGCTAGAAAATATATCCAAATAAATGTACCAGGATAACAGCACAGAGAGATGAGAAGAAATGCAAAAGAGGTGTAAAGAGATCTAGAGCAAGGGTTGCCAAACTACAGCCCGTGGGTCAAATCCAACTTACCTGTTTTTAAGTTTTATTTAAGTTTTATTGAAACACAGACATCCATTTATTTACATGCTGACTATGGCTGCTTTTGTGCTGTAATGGCAGAGTTCACTAGGTGTAACAGAGACTGTGTGGCCCTCAAAGCCTAAAATACTTACTGTCTGACCTCTTACTGAGAAATTTGTCAAACTCTTATCTAGAGGATAAAATGAAACAAGTCCAACATACATCTAATCAGAATCCTTGGAACCAACAAAGAGAACAAGGGGAGGGGGTCATTATTTGAGGAGAGTGATTTTCTTAAAACTATGTAAATTGAATCCTTTTGTCCTATAAGTACAATACCCCAAGAAGGATAAATAAAAACAAATCCATACCTAAGACATTTTTCAGTGGCCTGCACGATATCATAAGCAAAGAAGATTTTGCAAGCAGCCAGAGAAAAGGAGTTATCACCAAATAGAAATAAGAATGAGTTACCAGCAATAATGACTACCAGAAACAGTGGAATTAAATCTTCAAAATTTTGAGAGAAAAATAACTGTCAGATTGAAATGTGGAGAAATTTTGGAGGGCCGTGATTTTTCCAGCAACATACATGTGTTAATCTTGCAGTCTGTTGTCTCATTGTATATGTATATATAGCTTTTCTCTGCAGCACAATTTCTCTTGATAATGCCCCTTAGGGCACAACTAGTTATCAGTAACGATGTAACTTAAGCATTATGGCTGCTTCTTTTTTTTCATTAACAAAGGTTGTACATAATCTTAGCATAAGGTTTCTTTACACTCTGTCTGAATCATTTGTCACAGGAGATTGTGTGTTGATGAGATTCTAAGTTTGTGTGGTTAAAATTTTTTTTTGAGTCAGGGAAGGAAAAGCTGTATGCATTCCACTGTGGACTACAGGTTCCTTTCAGATTACATTCGCTGGTGTGTGTATATACAATATGAAGAATGATCTGAAGTAATTGTGCTCTATTTATGTTTATCCACTAGTCTTTGATTAAATAAAAATAAATTATCATCAGCTTGGAATTCTGTACCCGGCAAAACTATCAAAATGAGGGTGAAATAAAAAAGTTTACCACAAAATGTTCTACCATAAAGGAAATGTATAAGGAATATTCCATTTTCATGGAAAGTAAGGCAATTCCAGTGCCCCTATTCCATCTTTTAGTTAAGCCACATGGAACGTGGTCTCTCAAGTTGATGCAGCAGAGGGAGATAGGATCACACTGGATATTTTTTTTTTAATTTTATTTATTTATTTTTCCCCCAAAGCCCCAGCAGATAGTTGTATGTCATAGCTGCATGTCCTTCTAGTTGCTGTATGTGGGACGCGGCCTCAGCATGGCCGGAGAAGTGGTGCGTCGGTGCATGCCCGGGATCCGAACCCCGGGCAGCCAGCAGCGGAGCGTGCGCACTTAACCGCTAAGCCACGGGGCCAGCCCTACACTGGATATTTTATTTTTCTTTCTTTTTTTTTTTTTTTAAAGATTTTATTTATTTATTTATTTTCCCCCAAAGCCCCAGTGGATAGTTGTATGTCATAGCTGCACATCCTTCCAGCCGCTGTATGTGGGACACGGCCTCAGCATGGCCGGAGAAGTGGTGCGTCGGTGCGCGCCAGGATCTGAACCCAGGCAGCCAGCAGCGGAGCGCGCGCACCCAACCGCCAAGCCACGGGGCGGCCCTACACTGGATATTTTTAAAGGCCACACTTGGAAGAGACTTACACCTTTTGCACTCATATCCCTCTGGCCAGAACACACTTGGGCACACCTGACGGCAAGTCTGGGAAATTTAGAGCAACACATGGATGTTAGTAACTCTCTGCCACACACAGGCATTTCATTTAAGAGGAAATACATATGGCTAATAAACATGAAAAGATGCTCAGCCTCTTTAATATTGAGGCAAATGAAAATTAAGGCCACAGGAGATACCAATTTTTACCCATCAAATTAGAAAGTGATGTGTGGCATTATCAAATGTTGGAGAGGATTAATGGGAACTTAGACACTGCTGGTGGGGAGTGTACATATAACCATTTTATAACCATCCAACAACAGAATACACTTTGTTTTCAGGCATCCACGGGACACACACCAGACCACATCCTGGGTCACGAAACAAATTTAAAAGAATTGAAATTATATAGAATATGTTCTTTGACCATAAACATAATCAGATTACAAATCAGTAATAACAGGAAAATCTCTAAACACATAAACAATAAACTTACAAATAATCAATCAGTCAAAGAGGAAATCTTAGAGGAAATTTAAAAAAATACATAGAAATAAATGACAATGAACATACATCAAAATATGTGGGATGCTGTTAATGAGTACTAAAAGAGAAATTTTTAAGTGCTAAATGCTTGTAATGGAAACAAAGAAAGGTCTCAAATCAAAAACCTTAGTTCCTGATTCCACACCCTAGAAAAAGAGCAAACCCAAAGCAAGACCAGAGCAGAAGTCAATGAAATTGAAAAGAAAATTGAGAGAAAAATCAATGACTCAAAAAGCTGGTTCTTAGGGGGTGGGGGTGGGGGGAGTTTATAAACCTCTAGCAATAATAACAAAAATAAAAAGACACAGATCACCAATAGCAGGAATGAAATAGTGAATATCAATGCAGATCCTACCACCATTTAAAAGATAAAAGAGAATATTACAAATAACTTTACACTCACAAATTTGAATGGACCAATTCCTCAAAAACTGTAAACCACCAAAATTCAATCAACATAAAATCAATAATCTAAATAGCCCTGTACCATTAAAAAATTTCAATTCATAATTTAAAAGCCTCTGAAAAAGAAATCTCTAAGCCCATATTATTTCATTGGAGAATTATACCGAACATTTAAAGAAGGATTAACACCAATTTAAGACAATCGTGTTCAGAAAAATCTATTCCAGAAAATGCCTCTTCCAGAAATCAGTCTATTCTGTAATTTTTGTCAACAGGACAAATTTTATCAACAGGAAGAGGGAACACTTCCCAACTCATTTTATAAGGCCAGTATTACCCTAATAACTAAAATAGAAGAAAGTACACACACAAAAAAAGCTGCAGACCATTATCTCTTAAGGCTCACTATAAAGCTATAGTAATCAAGAAAATGTGATATTAGCAAAGAGGTGGACCCATAGATCAATGGAATGGAACAGAATAGAGAACCCAGAAATAGACCCATACAAATATACTCCATGGATTTTTGACAAAGGTGCAATTCGATGGAGGAAGGCTGGGTTTTTCAACAAATGGTGCTGGAGCAATTGGATACCCATAGGCAAAAAAAGAAGAATCTCAACCTAAACCTCACATCTTATCCAAAAATTAACTCAAAATGGATCATGAACTTAAATATAAAACTATAAAACTTTTAGGGAAAAGAATGAGAAAAATCTTTAGGCTCTTTGGTTAGGCAAAGAGTTTTTAGAATTGAAATCAAAAGCATGATCCATAAATGAAAAATTGATAAATTGGATCTCATCAAAATTTAAACTTTTACTCTGTGAAAATATAAGCTACAGATTAGGAGAAAAATTTGCAAACCAGTATCTGCCAAAGAAATAGCATATAGAATATATAAAGAACTCTCAAAACTCAACAGTGAAAAAACAAACCATTTAATTAGAAAACAGAAAAAAGACATGAACAAAATTTCATCAGAGGATATACATATGGCAAATACACATATGAAAGCATGTTCACCATCTTTAGCTGTCAGTGACATGTAAATTTAAACCACAATGAAATATTACTGCACACATATCAAAAAAGTTAAAAAAATAGTGACAACACAAAATGCTGGTAAGGATGCAGAGAAACTGAATCACTCATACATTGCTAGTGAGAATGTAGAATGGTACAGCCCCTCTAGAAACCGGTTGGCAGATTCTTATAAACAAAGTATGCAAAGTCATATGACCCAGCAATTGTACCCTTGGGCATTTATCCCAGATAAATGAAAACTTATGTTCACACAAAAACCTGTACACAAATGTTCATAGCAGCTGTATTTGTAATAGCCAAAAACTAGAAATAACCCAGATGTCATATAATAGGCGAATGGTTAAACAAATTGTCATATACATACACTGTGGAATAAAAAGGAATGAACTATTGATACATTCAATAACTAGAATTTTTAGAGAATTATGCTGAGTGAAAAAAAAAACAATCCCAAAAGGTTACATACTATGATTTCATCTATATAATATTTTTGAAATGACAAAATTTTGGTAACAGAAAACAGATTAGTGGTTGCCAGAGGTTAGGGACAAGGTATGGGTGTGGTTATAAAAGGGCAACATGAGGGATCCTTGTGGTGATGGAACCGTTGTGTATTCTTTTTGTGTGTGTGTGAGGAAGATCAGCCCTGTGCTAACATCTGCCAATCCTTTTTTTTTTCTTCTTTTTTTTTTTTTGCTGAGGAAGACTGGCCCTGGGCTAACATCCGTGCCCATCTTCCTCCACTCTATATGGGATGCCGCCACAGCGTGGCTCGCCAAGCGATGCGTCGGTGCGTGCCCGGGATCTGAACCGGCGAACCCCAGGCCGCCACAGCAGAGTGTGCATACTTAACCACTTGCACCACTGGGCCGGCCCCGTTGTGTATTCTTGACTTCGGTGGTGGGCACACAAAGCCATATATATGACAAAATTATAGATAAAGTATAAAGTACACTGGATAAAGTGTACATAGGTTCTCTATTATTTTTCTGATGACTGTATATAAATTTACAATTATCTCATTAAAAAATTCAATTTAAAAAGGTAATACTCAAAACTAAAAAAAAAGTGTACTAAACTTATTGGGGTAATCATTTCACAATATACACATATATCAAATCATTATGTTGTATGCTTAAAACTAATGCAATGTTATATGTCAATTATATCTCAGTTTTCAAAAATTCGGGAATTCAGGCTTCCACTTAGGATCTAGAAAGCTGAAAAAGCATTTGTCCCGCCATAACAACAAATTAAAAAGCCAGAAAATTCTTTAAATTCACAATTTTTCTTAAATTAATCTGAGGGTTGAGGTTGCAGGGTAACCAAATAAGCTAAAATCTAAGAAAAGGCAGTTGTATCAAGGGAGAGACAAGACATAAAACACTGGCTTACCTGAGGCAGATACCACCAAAGGCTATATAATCTGTTAACCAAAAAAAAAAAAAATTATCTAAAAGTTGTAACAAATTGCTAGAGGCTGGATGTGGGCTAGCTTGAGAATAAGGAACCTATGGGAGTACAACAGAAATTTGTAACAGGCTCTTCTCCACAGACCTCATCAATACTTAACAAGAAAGACTTGGGGACAGACTGAGGGTTCTGAGAAAGCCATCCTCTTGATGTAGGCTTGGAAGAGAACAGCAGCAGATATAGGAAAAGCACAAAGGTGCCCCGGCCCCAGATCCCTCTCTCCTATCTTCCCTAAGGAATGCAAGACTTAAGCTTCTAGGGGAAGGAAATGGAAATAAACCCTCTAATCCTGAGAGAGGGGCAGGAAATACATTGTGGGTCCAGACCATTAAAAATACCTTGTCACTGGGGGCAGGGAAAGATCACTGAAAATGTCCCACCCCGATATCCAAGGACATAGTGCCTGCTTGTGAGACTGAATTAAGACAGCAGAGAATGCCCCTCTCCCCTCTATACTTCCTACCACCAGGGTAATAAGTATTCGGTAGTAAGTAAAAACAGTCTATTGCTAACAGAGGAGCAAGAGCACGGAGAAAGACTGTTTCTGTAACACTAAGCATAAAGAAAGACTTAGGGCCCAGCCCCATGGCCAAGTGGTTAAAGTTCTGCGTGCTCTGCTTTGATGGCCTGGGTTTGCTGGTTTGGATCCTGGGCGCGGACCTACTCTGCTTACCAGCCATGCTGTGGCAGTATCCACCATACAAAATAGAGGAAGACTGGCATGGATGTTAGCTCAGGGCTAATCTTCCTCAAGCAAAAAACAACAACAACAACAAAAAAAAAACTTAAAGATAAGCATGTAGCAGATATTGAGAAAAATTCACTGGCAAACTAGTCTCCACCCTAAACACATGGTAACACTAGAGAAATTTGAAATCTGTGGTGTGCTAAGCATAACCATAGCAACAATAAAATCCAAATCCAGCTCAACTCCTGACTAGATTGACTCAACCTCCACACTAAAGACCTAACAAAAAAAAAAATGTGCCAATTTCCAGGCATAAATATATATATCTTTGTCTCTATTGTCTTACACAAAATGTCTTTCAACAAAAAATTATGAGGCATGCAAAGAAGCAAGGAAGAAAAAAAAAAAAAAATCTCACTGTCAAGGGACAAAGCAATCAATAGAAACAGACTTAAAGATGACACATAGTTGGAAGTATCAGAGAATTTAAAATGATTATGATTATTAAAAGCTCTAGAGGAAAAATGGACAGTGTGTGATCAGATGGGTAATTTCAACAGCGAAATGAAAACTATAAGAAAAATCAAATGGAAATGCTGGAAAAATGAAAAACATGGTAACAGAAATGAAGAATGCTTTTGATGGGCTCAGCAGTAGAATCAACACAGCCAAGGAAAGAATCAGTGAACCTAAATATAGATCAAAAGAAATTACCCAAACAAAAAAGCAAAGAACACAAACAGTGAGATGTGGTGGAACCAAGAGAACAGAGCATCCAAAAGCTGCAGTGCAATATTAAAGTCTAACATATGTCTAATTGGAATCTCAGAAAGAGAAGAGAGAGAGAATGGGACCAGAGAAATATTTGAAGAGACAATAACTGGAAATTCTCCAAAATTAATATGTATTGGAAAATACCTCCAGTTTTTCCTTCTCCTGAGTAGGGAAAAATCCTCAAGAAGAAAGTTCTTCTTTCTGTGTGTCTCCTCCATAGACTACTCACATAGAACACTTCACTTCTGGTCACAAAATGTGTGGGGGGTTTTCCCCCACCAAGCAATTCTCTGTGACACCATCTAAGTGTCCTAACATTTAACTCAGTTCTGACACTACCTGGAGATAGTATCAGATCTCACAGGCTAAGGGCTCAGTCCCACAAGACTGTTCCCTATTTCAGATGCCAATCACAAGCCTTAGGTTCCCAGGTTACCCACAACTTCCGTCCAACTTGGACAAATCAGAGGTTCCCATGACCTCCTCTACCTTGGATTCAATTATTTGCTAGAGCAGCTCACAGAACTCAAGGAAACACTTACTTATGTTTACCAGTTTATTAAAGGATATGATAAAGGATACAGGTGAACAGCCAGATGATAAGATACATATGGTGAGGTCGGGAGCTCACATGAGGTGAGCTCCTGAGCACAGGAGCTTCTGTCCCCGTGGAGTTGGGGTGCATCACCCTCCTGGTACCTGGATGTGTTCACCCACCTGTAAGCTCCCTGAGCCCCAAACTATTGTGTTTTTTATGGAGGCCTCCTCACATAGGCATGGTCAATTATTAGCTCCATTTCCAGCCCCTCTCCCCTCTGCAAGAGTGGGAAATGAGGCTCAAAATTCCAAGCTTCTAATCATGGCTTGGTCTTTCTGGTGACTAGCCCCCATCCGGGAGCCATCCAGGATCCCACTCATTAGAACAAAAGATGCTCCTGGTGCTCTTATCACTAGGAATTTACAAGGATTTCAGGAGTCCTGTGTCAGGAACAGGTCAAAGTCCAAATATTAGAACAAGAGATGCTCCTAGTGCTTTTCTCACTTAGGAAATTACAAGGGTTTCAGGAGCTCTGTGCCAGGAACCAGGGGCAGAGACCAATATATATTTTCTTTTTTTATTTTATTTATTTATTTGAGGTAACATTGGTTTATAACATCATATAAATTTCAGGCGTACATCACTATATTTCGATTCCTGTGTAGACTACATCATGTTCACAACCCAAAGTGGTAATTACCATCCATCACCATACATATGTGCTCTTTTACTCCTTTCAGCCTCCCCCCCCCCCCGCCCCTGGTAACCACCAACCTAATCTGTGCATCTGTGTGTGTGTTTGTTGTTTTATCTTCCACATATGAATGAAATCATATGGTATTTGGCTTTCTACGTCTGACTTGTTTCCTTAGCATAGTGCCCTCAAGGTCTATTTATGTTGTCACAAATGGCAAGATTTCATCTTTTTTATGGCTGAGTAATATTCCATTCAATATATATTCTCTATTATAATGACAGGTACAAAACCATAAATTCAAGAGGCTCAGAGAATCCTAAGCAAGATAAATACCAAAAAAAAAACACAAAATCCCACACACTTAGGTATATCATTTAAACTGCTGAAGCCGAAGACAGAAATCTTGAGGCACCCAAAGAAAAAAAGACATTAAATACAGAGGAACAAAGATAAGAATTCAGCAGACTTCTCATCAGAAACTGTAAAAGCCATAAGACAATGGAATGACATCTTTAAAGTTCTAAAATGAAAATCTTTTCAACCTAGACTTCTATAGCCACTGGAAATATTTTCAAAATTGGAGGAGAAATAAATACTTTTTCAAACAAGCAAAAACTGAAAGGATTTATTGCCAGCAGACCTGTACTACAAGGAAAAGAAGTTCTTCTAGTAGAGGGAATATGATAGCAGACAGAAACTTCTATCTATACAATGAATGAAGAACACTGGGAATGGAATAAATGGATGTAGTTATGAAATTCACTTTTTCTTCTCTATAAGTGCTCCAAAAGATAATTGACTGTCTAAAGCAAAATCAGTAGCACTGATAGATCTAAAAAGAGAAATAGACAAATCCACCATTACAGACAGATTTCAATATTCTTCTCTCGGCAATCGATAGAACAAGTAGAAAATCAGTAAGGATCTAACAACATTGCCAAACAACTTTACCTAATTGACATATATACCACACTCTAGTTAACAACAGCAGAATACACTTTTCAAATGCAGTTGGAACATTCACCAAAATAGACCATATTGAGGGACATAAAGCAAACCTTGACAAATTTAAAAGAATAGGTAGTTTAGAAGGTAAACTCTTGGACCATACCAGATTTAAACTAGAAATGAACAACAAAAAGATATTTGCAAAATCCCCCAAAATAGTTGGAAATTAAGCATTTCTAAATAATCCGTGGTAAAAGAAATCACAAAAAGAATTAGAAAATACTTTGAATTGTATGAAAATGAAAACACAACATATTAAAATTTGTGGGATGCAGTAAAAGCAGTGTTTAGAGAAAAATTTTTAGCATTAAATGCTTATATTAAAAGAGAAGAAAGGTCTCAAATTAATCATTTTAAGCTTCTACCTTAAGAAACTAGAAAAATAAAAGCAAATTAAACTTAAATCAAGTGGAAGGAAATAAGAAAGCAGAAATCAATGAAATTAAAAACAAAAAAATAGAGAAAAAAATCAATAAAACCAAAAGCTGTTTCTTTTTTAAAAAGACAATCAGATTGATAAACCCCTAGGCAGACTTACAAAGAAAAAGGGAAGACAAAAATTACAAATGTCAAGCATGAAAGGGAGAACATTACAGGCCCACAGACATTCAAGAGATAATAAGGACGTATTATGAAGAACTATATGGCCATAAATTCAACAATTTATATGAAATGGATAAAATTCTTAAAAGACATAAACTACCAAAGAAGAAATAGGTCACCTTAAAAGTCCTATGACTATTAAATAAATTGAATTGTATTTTTAAACCCTAAAAAAAGAATAAAAAACCCAGCTCCAAGCCTAGATGGCTTTTTTGGAGAATTCTACTGAACATTTAAGGAAGAAATAATACCAATTCTATACAAATTCTTCCAGAATATATAAGAAGAGCAAATATAAATGCAAAAATCAGCAACTAAGTATTAGCAAATTGATTTTAGCAATATATTAAAAAAATAATACTTTGTGACCAAATTGGGTTTATTGTAGGAATGAAAGGCTGGTTCAACATTCAAAAAATTTTATATGCAGTTAACCATATCAATAGATTAAAGAGGAAAAAGTATGAATATCTCAAGAGAAGCAAAAAGTTCTCTGACACAATTCAACCTCCATTTATGAAAACAAAATCTCAGAAACTAGAAATAGAAAGGAACTTCCTCAACATGATAAATGGCATCTAAAAATTCTTCAGCTAACATTATGCTTAATAGTGAAAGACTGAATGCTTTCCCCTTAAGATTGGGAACAAGGGATATTCATTCTCACTACTCCTACTCAATATTGTATTGGAGGTTCTAGCCAATGCAATAAGGCTAGAAAAAGACATAAAAGGCAAACATATTGGAAAGGAAGAAACAAAACTGTCTCTATTCACAGATGACATGATTATCTATAAAGAAAAATCTCAAAGAGTCTTTCAAAAAGCTACTACAACTAATAAGTGAGTTTAGCAAGGTCTCAGTATCCAAGACAAAAAACAAAAATCTATCATGCTTCTACATACTAGCAATAAGCAACCGGAAATTGAAAAAAGTAGCATTTACAATATAATATAAAAAAGAAATAATTAGGTATAAATCTTACTAAATATATGCAATATGTGTATGCTTAAAACTATGAAAAAGTGATGAAAGAAATCAAAGAAGATCTAAATAAATGGAGAGATATATCATGTTCATGAATTGGACAACTAAAGTTTGTTAAAATATTAGTTCTCTCCAAATTCATTAATAGATTCAATGCATTCCTAGCAACAATTTTTGCCAAAATTAACAAACTAACACTAAAATTTGTATGAAAAAGTAAACTAATTAGAGCAGCCAAAATAATTTTGATAAAGAAAAACAAAGTTGAAGGACTCATAGTACTTGAATTCCAGACTTACTACACTACCTTCAATAGTCATGACAAGTGTGGTATTGGAGAAATATGGACATATAGGTCAATGAAACAGACTAGAGGGTCCAGAAATAGTCCCACATGTAAACTGATTTTCAACAAAGGTGCAATAAGAAGAATATTCTTTTCAACAAATGGTGCCAAAACAATTGGATATCCACATGCAAAACATAAACGTCAACCCATACTTTGCACTCTATGCAAAAATTAACTTAAAATGGGTCATAGACTTAAATATAAAACATAAAACTATAAAACTTCTAGAAGAAAACATAGGGGGAAAAATTCCTTGTTACCTTGAGTGAGGCAAAGATTTCTTATATACAAGACCAAAAGTACCAATCCACAAAAGAAAAAAGTGATAAATTGAATGGCATCAATATTAAGAAATTCTGCGCTTCTAAAGTCTCTTTTATAAGAATGAAAAGAAAAGACATAGAATGGGAAAATATTTGCAAATCACATTATGCATGATAAAGGATTTGTATCCAAAATATACCAAGAACTCTCAAATTCAATAGTAAGAAAACAAGCAACCGAATTTTTAAAAAATCAGTAAAAGATTTGGACAGATGCTTTGTCAGAGAAGAATGTATTTGAGTGGCACACAAGTACGTAAATTTATCCAACATTTTTAGTGATTAGGGAAAAGTAAATTAAAAATTTTTTTTTTTTTTACAGTGGTCTTAACATTTTATTTTGCATGGTTACACAGTCTGAATGACTAGCTGGCAATACACGCAGTTTTCCTCTTCAAGATGGTGTTAGTGTTGCTATAGGGCCAAAAGTCCTCACTGACAAAGAAATTACACTAATGAAACAAAATCAAGACCGGTGTGCTGGTACCCCAGATCACAAAGTGGCTCTAAGCAAGCCATTCCCCCACCTCTCACAGCAAAGAGAATCAAGAGCTAAAAATACCTTTAAAAAAATCAAATGGCGCCTGTAACACGCTCTTGTATAAAGGTCAAGCTTGTAAATTATTGACCCATGGTGCTCAAAAATGAGAGAATTAAATATACGGCTAAAATCTGGTGACTCTTCTCACTTCCTCTTCTTCGTGGAATATAGTCTTTCTTCAAGTGTGACCGGGACAATCCCTTGACATTCTTTTACTTCCTGGGTCAGAGGGAGTTTTACAACATTTGGTCTAATCACATCAATGTCTCGAGACAAGTACTCCATTATGCTTTCAACAGTTGTTGGTGGTGCATAAAAATCCACCAAGAAATACATTTGCAGCAAAAGAAAAAAGTCCTCAAATCAATGATCTCAGCTTCCAACCTCCTCTGCTGTGCTGCTGGCTGTGGGCAAAGATCTTATAAGGAAGTGCTCATTTCCCCAGGTTTTCCAGGTTTCTCACTATCCCCCCTCTGTCCATCAGGGCTTCTATCGTACGTTTCAAAGCAGCAGCAGTCTCTGGACGCTGCATGGCTTTCAGGATCAAAGCCAGCTAGTAGCGGGGCATGCCCGAAAACTCCGCACGCGGCTCTGGACCCAGCCGGCTCTTGCGACACCGCAGGGGCGGGGACCTCAGGACCTCAGGACCCCAGGACCTCAGGGGCTGCTGGACCGGAAGGCTCCCTGGCGGCGAAAGCAACTAAATTAAAATTTTAATGATACCATTACACACCTCTTAGAACGCCTAAAGTTAAAAAGATTTTTTTGACAATACCAAGTGCTTGCAAGAATACGACCTCACCATAACTCTCACACATTGCTGATGTGAATATGGAATTGCACAGCCATTTTGGAAACAAGTTTGGCAGTTTCACATAAAGTTAAATGCACACTTACCATCTGACCCAGTAATCCCACTTCTAAGTATTTACTCAAGTGAAATGAAAACTTATGTTTACACGAAAAACTTTACATAAGGGGCTTTATTCATAACAATCAAAAACTGGAAAATACTCAGATGTTCCTTAACTGACGAACGGATAGACAATTATGGTACATCCATTCAATGAAACACTAATAAGCAATAAAAAAGAAACAATATATGTAACAGCATAGTTGAATCTCAGATGCATTATGCTATATGAAAGAAGCCAGAAACAAAAAAGTTACATACTACATGATTCCATTTATACAATATTTTTGTAACGGGAAAATTTAGAGAGACAGAAAACAGACCAGAGGTTTCCAGAGGCTTGACTTCACAACCAGGGAGGCCTAGCAGGGCTGATAACGATTCTGAAGCTAGTTGCGTAATTCCAACCCCTTTAGAAGATTGTTAGGGATGAGTAAAGTAATAATGTCTGTTATGTAGTGTGAAAATCGCTTACTTTCCCCCTCCACGCACCCTGTAATTCTATGACCCAGAAAAAGGCCTAATGAAATTCCAACAGTTAACGGCAATGGGAAGATTTGAACACTGGCCAAAATAAGAGTGGCGCTTCCTTCCACAGTACCTAGGATGCTTTGGGAAAGTCTCACCTTCATTTTCCCCCACAGTTTAGCAATTTTGAAATGGGATTTCACTCTCTGCGGAGGAAGGCTGGGTCTCTACCCTTGCCCAGTCCTGGGCGGACCTCGCAGCGCAGGGGTCTGCCTGGCGGCGCCCCGGCGCTGGGCGCCGCGGCCCCCGAGCGCGCACCGTGAGCGCGGGAGCCCGCCGCTGGGACACCGGACGCGGGCCGGGCGCGGCCGCCCAGGGGCCGGCGGGGAGGCGCGCGCGGAGCGGGCGACGGCGAACGGGCTGGCGGGCCTGACGCGCCGCCACGCTCGCTGCATCGCTCCGGAGCCCGAGTGAGCGCCGCTGCTCCCCGCGGCCCCGAAGGGCCGCCGCCGCCGCCCGATGGCGGGGCTGCGGGATTGCCTGCCCTGCCTGATGGTCAGGATCCGGTCCCTGCTCTTCTGGTCCCTGGTCTACTGCTATTGCGGGCTCTGCGCCTCCATCTACCTGCTCAAACTTTTGTGGAGCATCGGCAAGGGACCCGCGCAGACCTTCCGGCGGGTTCCCCGGGAACACCCTCCCGCGTGCTTGAACGACCCCTCGTTGGGTACCCACTGCTACGTGCGGATCAAGGTGAAGGCCGGCGCGGGCCCGGCGGTTTCGGGAGGGAACGTGACGGCCGTGAGAGCAGAGAGCGCCGGGCCGCTCCTTTCCTGACGCCCGGCCCAGCGTCCCCTAGTGTTCCCGGGGCTCGCAGGGCGCGCGGCGGGGACCGGGAAGATGCCAAGGGGAGGCAAGAGGGGCGAGGTGTGGCGGGAGAGAGGTCGGGACTGTGTGTGTCTTTACGTTCCCTGTTTGGCGTGTGTGTGTGTGTGTGTGTGTGTGTGTGTGTGTGTGTGTGTGTGTGTGTGAGAGAGAGAGAGAGAGAGAGAGAGAGAGAGAGAAGGTTATGTGGAGTTTCTCTAATCAGGGTCCTATTATGTTACTGTCCCCCCCTCCTCCACCACCACAACAACCCAGAATAATTCCGCTCCCTTTCCTAATGGAAGGGGAGGCTGCTCTCCTGTCACCTTTTTGCCCTTTAGAGCTCAGATAAGCTGTAGAGAATTATTCCTGCTGGCGCCCTACTGTCTCAGGAGGCTGTCCTTGCCCAAATTTTAGAGATTGGAGGAGTAAATAAAGTCATTGGATATCAGGAGTTTATTCCGATCAACAGAATGGAGCATTCACAGATGACCTAGGCAGCATGAAACAATAAATAAATGGAGTATGTTTGTGGGGAAGGAAGCAGACTTATGAAGTCAGAGACCAAAGGCTTGAAATGAAAAGTAAATGTCAACCATGCATGCAGACTCCATGCTTGTCCCAAGCCTCCTCACGACCCACGGATATTCTATTTCCTGAGGCTCCAGGTGGTGAAGGGAAATGGCCCCTGTGATGCTCTCTACAGTCTGACTCACAGACCTTTCAAAACGAGCCTCACATGAGGGGATATTTACGTCACCAAGCCCCGGATTCCTATTAGGAGCTAGATTGTCTAGCAGCTGGAGTTCAGAAGATCAAGGAGTATGTCCTTCTTACCCTTATTCAGCCTGGGGTTGATATGAGAATTAAATGAGTTAATATTTGTAAAACAAAAGAAAATAAAATGAAAAACTTAGAACAGTATCTGGCACATAGTAAGTGCAGTAAAGTATTTGTTCGCTAAATCCAATCAAGTGCCTACAGCATTTCATCTTCCAAGACTCACCACAGATAAAAGAAGTTACTGAACTTCTAGGAAGGGATTCTGCAATTGAGGGCAGAGTCACATTTATCTTCATCAAACCTGAAGAGGAAAAGCAGTGTAAGAATCATCCGGGATTCCTTTCTGCTGACTCTGGTCACCTAAAGAGTTTCCCCAGAGACACAGAACCAAGGAGTGGAAAGAATATTGTCCTGGGAGGTAGGACAAGATGGGGGCTCTAGTCACAGCCCTGCCCTCAGCCATCTTTATGACCTGTGTTAACATCTTTGTGCCTCAGTTTCTAAATCTGCAAAAATGATGGGGTTGAATTAGATGACCTTTAAGATTTTTTCACATCTGAAAACCCAATTGCTTGGGTTACCTGATATAAAACCCAGTCTCCATGCTCAGCTTTTGGTTCTTGGTTTCTTTCCTCATTTCTTTCTGAGTTTTTGTTTTTCTTTCTTGCCTTTTTCTCCACTTTCCTCTCTTCGGTTAGCTTCGTGCTTGCTGTATTCCTGTCTCACTTCCATGCTTTTTATTTTCCTTGGGCGGTCTTGTCTCCCGCATGCAGAGTGAAGTCTCATGCACTCAGAGCATTCTGCTGTTAGGAATACACTGACATGACAGGAGAAGCAGGCAGCAAGGGGAACTGTACATACAACTCTCAACTTAAAATAATAATGTGGGAAGGAGAGAACTAAGAATAAGGAAAGGAGGTGTGAATTATATAACTGATGGCACAGCTCTTGATGGGCAAGCTGAGAAATGTACATGACTAGGCGTAAACATGACAGGAATATAAATTCAGATCGGAATTATTTCCATGTCCTGCAGAATTTGAATGAGATGAAATGTGACACATCAGCAAGATGAAAGTCACAAATTGTGACATTGTATCAGAAGGTCATAATATAAAAATTGACCTTGTAAGTAGAATGAGAAGAAAGGTACTATAAAGGGAGTATTGACAAAAGTGAATCTGTCAATTTACCCTATTGATAAATCATGGAGTTTTTTCTTTTTGAAAATTAATGTTTATTTTATTTCTTGATATTAAAAATAATGCAAGTGAGGCTTTTTTTTTAATGAAATGGAAATACTAAATGTGCTACTTTGACAATTAGCACAAAACATCACTAAAATTCCATGCTCTCTGTTTTCTACTGCAGGATTCAGGGTTAAGATTTCATTATGTTGCTGCTGGAGAAAGAGGCAAACCACTAATGCTGCTGCTTCATGGATTTCCAGAATTCTGGTAAACTTATGGACTAACTTTTTTTTTTTTGCATTAAAGACTTGGCTTATCATAGTGTCATTTTCTTGTAATGACTTTTAACTGACCCTACTCTATGATCGCTTGCCCAGAGTTAGCATTCCTAAATGTCCCTGAATCACAGGAGTGGTTTTCCTTCTATTCTAGAGAAACTTGAATGTTACCATCCTCACTTCATTTTTTTTGAGAATCAAAGAAGTTTCTTTTAATGTTTCAAATTTCTGAAATAGTCAGTTACAGACAGTTTTTATAGTACCTACTATGGACAAAATACAACATCGAGTGGGGAAAGTAGATTTGAAAGAGGCAAAGGCTTTGAATGCCTGCTACCTGGAAGCTTTTGGTGAGGCTTAGGGTGAGGGGAAGGCAGAGAGAAAAGAGGACTCGTGGAAACTGAAAATGAACTCTTTCCTATGCACATAGCAACAGACTCATATTAATGCAGGACAAATTAAGGACCTGAATATTTCACATTAGGAAGAAAACCTATAGCCAAAAATACACAGTTGCTACTTACCTAGGAGAAAATGTTCTGTTCTCCTTTGAACCCCACAGAGCCAAATAAGTACAGATGAAAACAACACATGATTAAACTTTTTTTTAAATGAATATCTTTTTAAAAGATGGTACATATCATGGTGGTGAAAAGAAACCAGATTTTTGATAGCACAGGGCTATGATCTTGAGATGGTTCATAAACTAAATTGGCCAAGAAATGGATGAAAAAAAATATTCTCTGAGCTGACTCAAAGGTAGACTACGTGGTATCTTTTTAAAGGTCTGGGACAATGCTGTGTCCCTGAATTTCTCCCTTACTATTACTTTTTTTTTTTTAATAATTTTATTTATTTATTTATTTATTTATTTTTTCCCCCAGAGCCCCAGTAGACAGTTGCATGGCATAGCTGCACATCCTTCTAGTTACTGCATGTGGGACATGGCCCCAGCATGGCCGGAGAAGCGGTGCGTCGGTGGGGGCCCGGATCCGAACCTGGGCCGCCAGCAGCGGAGCGCGTGCACATAATCGCTAAGCAACAAGGCCAGCCCACCTATCACTCTTAACACCTAGGATTCACCGTTACATATTCCTTACCTCCTTTAGAGTTTTAAAGATTTTGTATCATCCAAAATCCTGATTGAAAATGCATCTAGCTCTGAAAGAGGTATTACCTTAACACACTTTAGTTAATACTTTATGAGTGAAAGGGACTTTATTAATAAATGCATTGAGGATGCTAGTGTACCAGGAAGTATTAGGCATTGAAAAGAATGGAGGATGGCAACCCAAAGAGCTTCAATTTACATTATAAATGCATATATTATTCCTCTATTAATCAAGTTTTGCCTAAATACACATGAAATTATAAGCTTGTTTGTAGATCAAGTAGGTCACAATATTTGATACAGTGAAAACAAAATAATCATAAATTGGCAATGTGTGTAAAAGTGCTTTTTAAACAGTAAAGCACTACAGAAATGTAATGTATTATCTGCATTTATCATCATTAAGAATAGCTGTTGAGAATTGGTGACATATAATATATACTATTAGATGTTACACAGAAACAATAAAATCCTGGGTATTCTTTCTTAAAATCTAAAGGAAACGTCAAACAAGATACACATCTATGAGACCTTTGGCTAAATTAGCCCAAAATAAGGCTGTTTGTCAAAAGATGATTTTTCTCCTACACTCTCTCTACCTCAATTTGCATCGCTTTTAAAAGTATTTTGAGCTGATGCCGGCAATTTCTTTGAGTTGTCTTCACCACCAGCTGTATGGAATGCATTCATCATTACTCAAGTGCTGAGGCAAGTGAGGGCTCTTCATACGGACAGCTGAGCACAGAGGCTGATGACTACGGCTTTTTCTCTGTTGTGAAGGAGAAAAGGATATTCTGCATCTGAAAGTAACTAGATTGCTAAACCAGGAGCCCTCCTTATGTTAAGAGTAATAACTAGGAAAGAGGTTGCTTTTTTTAAAGTGTCCTCTGCTATTACCTAAAGCTACCAGAAAAAAAACATCGTGGATGAAAATAGCTAGTTTTGTTTATTTATAATGTTTTCAGGAGTTACTGATTTTATAATATGTTTCATTTCTGTATCAAGGGGGTTGTTTTTGTTTTATTCATTGGAGTGACATGCCCATCAGTCTATCGCTGGGGCGATTTCTTTTTTGGTTTAGATTTAAAGTGTAAATCAAATACCCTTTTTTTAATCAACTCCAGGAAGATTACATCTAAATATTCTTTTGTAACTTATTAAGATAGCAGTTGCCCTATTTCTTAGAAATGTTTAAGAAATAGTTTGACTCCACTCATTGATAATAGCGATAGTTGAATTGATCTGTAAGGCAATTTAAATTATTAATAAGATAATGAAATATGTGGGTATTATGTTTGCATAATCTCTAATACCATTTTAAATGTAAAATGTTGTGGGATTGTACACATTATTTTGAGTCGAATTTTTACCTCGAAATCTCTAATTAAATGAATTCTAAATGAAGACACAGATACTTGTTAAAACGATGCACATTTTAATAGAAATTGAATATAAATTCCCTAACAGGAATTCGGGAACTTTGGTTGTCAGGCTCAAGGTTTGAACTGGGACAGAGTTTTAATGAACAACTGGTACTTCTAGCACCATCCTGATTCAGTGCGTTCATTTGTTTGTTGTTTCACTTATTCAAAAAATCTTTATTGAGCACCTACATGGGCTAGATATTCTGCGAGACAACCCAGGGAGCTCACAATCGAGTGGAAGCGCCAGACACCTACAGATCATTATAAAGCACATGCCCAGGGCATTGAAGAGTGTACGTACAAGTGGGAGAGCAGAGAAGGAGCCCACCCAACCTGCGTGTAAAGGAGGGAGCCTGGAAAGTCTCCTGGAAGAGGAGATACCCAGCGTGAGGAAGAGTCCAATCAGGGGTGAAAGTCAGAGATTGTGGGGAGTAGGGGAATGGTGGGGAGGAATTATGTTTCAGATAAAGGAAATCATGTGAATAAAGTCATAAAAGCAAAAAACAATACCTGTACTTATTCACTACAAGTGGCTTAGTGCCACAGAGAGCATAACACAGACTCTGGGTCCAGACGACCTGGGTTTCAATCCTAGCTCTGTTATTTGCTGATTCTATGCACTTTCAGCACATCAGTTAACCTCTTTGTGCCTCTGTTTCTTCATCTGTAAAATGGAATAACAATAACACCTACTTCACAGTATTGTTTTGAAGATCAACGTTACTATCTGTGAAGCACTTAGAATTGTGCCTGGCATGTAGTAAGACTGATATAGATGTTAGCTCTTTTTATTATATAGCGAATGATGGAGTGTAAAAAAGTCAGGCTGGAACATTGGGCAAGTCAAATCTTGGAGGTTTTGTCTGCCAGAATAACGAGCTTGGGTTTCACGTTATGAGTAACAGGGAATCAAGAAAAGATTTTAAGCAGGGAAATGACATGAGAGAGTTTGTGCTTTTGCTACATCACTCTGGTTTTGTAGAAGATAGAGCTGAGGGGAATGAAATGGACGCAGTTAGACCAATCGATACGCTGCTGCATTAATGGAGGCCTGAATTAAGGTATTGATAGAAGGGATGGATGGGAAAAGTGATTAAATAAATATTTAAGAGGTTAAATCTGCAGAACTGTATTGATTGGGTATGAGGGATTATAAAGAGGGAAGAGCTGAGCTTCACTTACAAAGACAAAAAAATCAACACGAAATTTTAAGTAAGGCTATGAGAAAATAATAAAATCATATGTATTGATAGATGAGTATCTTTAAGGAAACAAACTGTTTCATTCCTTTGTTACAACCCAGAGACAAGATTAACAAGACTGCTATGGCTTAGTTAAGAAAGACACTTCTTATTAACATTTTCAAATATATCTTAATTGGCAATGCTTTTGCAAATTTTTACAAATCACAGATATCCTAGTAAAGATCAAAGGTTTCTGTGTCCATTCATACTTCCAAATCTGTGTCTGACCCCTTTCCTGATAATCTATCTGTTGATGTAAAGTGGTTGATTTGTTTTATTGATTTTATTGGTTTGTGTCACTTCACACTGCATTCTCCCTCTTACGATTGGTTTATAATCTCAGATCACTCCGTTTACTTGCCTATTGCACTCCAAAAGTCTTTTCAGACAATAATCTCCCATTTGGCTTGTGTCAGATAATTTCACACTGTGTTTCCATGAACAGATGTGCATGCAGATGCTTTTTATTTTTAGTGCACATTTCGAGTTCCATAACATAATGAGTCACTTTGAAAAATTCGTCTTTTTTTTCTCTTTGTTATCCAAAATGATTTTGCTTATTTAGAGATGAAAAGCTCATGGATCTCTGTATTTCAATTAATTCTACAGTTCCATGAGCAAGCACAGGGTGAATACTGGCCCAGCAGAGGCCTCCAGGACTTGGCTGTAGCATAATGGCCATTCTAATTGGTCAGTGCTGGTGCCATTTTGGTTGTTAAATGTTTTCAATATCATGCTCTCTTGTACTCATGGTTCAAGATATTCTCCACAAAAGAATTTTGTTTCAGCAAGCAGAGGTTTATCTTAAGCAGTTGTTTTATTGGATTCTTTCAGTGATAATCTTTTTTTAAATCTTCAGACTGTTTCATCCAAAAGTAAACTGTTGTTATTACTAAAAACACTAAGCCCTGTTTGACAGTGGAGTAAGGTGGGTAAAATCTACTTTTTTGTGTGTGTGTGTGAGGACATTTATTGAGTATCTGCTATATGATAGACACAATCTTTTTTTTTTTTTTTTTGGTGAGGAAGATCAGCCCCGTGCTAACATCTGCCAATCCTCCTCTTTTTTTTGCTGAGGAAGACTGGCCCTGGGCTAACATCTGTGCCCATCTTCCACCACTTTATATGGAATGCCGCCACAGCATGGCTTGCCAAGCGGTGCGTCGGTGCGTGTCTGGGATCCGAACCAGCTAACCTTGGGCTGCCACAGCGGAGCACACCCACTTAACCACTTGCGTCACCGGGCCGGACCCCTACTTTTTTTTTTTTTTACGATGAAGATCAGCCCTGAGCTAACATCCGATGCCAATCGCCCTCTTTTTTGCTGAGGAAGTTTGGCCCTGGGCTAACATCCATGCCCATCTTCCTCTACTTTATATGGGATGCCACCACAGCATGGCTTGACAAGCAGTGCGTCAGTGTGCGCCCGGGATCCGAACCTGTGAACTCTGGGCTGCGGAAGCTGAGCTCACGCACTTAACTGCTGTGCCACTGGGCCAGCCCCTAAAATCTACATTTTAGAGAAATATATTTTCATCTCGTAAATTTTTTCAGAGGATCAAATGGTTCTGCAGTACAGAAGCATTTGTGGGTACAGATTCCCTGATAGCTGTAAGCATTATTTAAGAAAAGCTTAGAAAATTGACTTCTTAAGTACTTACTGGTTTTAGTATCTGATCACTTTATGGTTTCTGTAAATACTGGACCTTTGTTACACCCCACTGAAGCTGGTAAGAAAAAATAAATAAATAAATAAATATGATTTTACTAAAGAACATCAGTGCTCCTTTCTCAAACAGGTCTCTTCTTTCCTGCTCACACACAGCTATATACCCTTTCTCAAAATAAGGAGTTTCTTACAGTTTTCTTTTTTTTTTTGTGAGGAAGATCAGCCCTGAGCTAACATCTGTGCCAATCCTCCTCTTTTTGCTGAGGAAGACCGACCCTGAGCTAACATCTATTGCCAATCCTCCTCCTTTTTTTTTTTTCCCCCTTTTCTCTCCCCAAAGCCCCAGTAGATAGTTGTATGTCATAGTTGCACATCCTTCTAGTTGCTGTATGTGGGACGCCGCCTCAGCATGGCTTGACAATCGGTGTGTCGGTGCCCGCCTGGGATCCCAACCTGGGCCACCAGTAGCAGAGCATGCGCACTTAACCGATAAGCCTTGGGGCCGGCCTCATCTTACAGTTTTCTACTTAGAAAATCTGTAATGTTACTCTTTGTATTAGTTGCTGTGGTATTTTTAATGTTTTTTATTTCCTGCAGGTATTCTTGGCGTCACCAACTAAGGGAATTTAAAAGTGAATATCGAGTTGTCGCACTGGATTTGAGAGGCTATGGAGAAACAGATGCTCCCATTCATCGAGAGAATTATAAATTGGACTGTCTAATTACCGATATAAAGGATATTTTAGACTCTTTAGGTAGGTTAGTTTTGAAAAACAGTATTAATTTTTTTTAAGGACTAACTTTCAACGATAACCTCTTTTCTCAGGGCAATGCATTTTTCATCTGCCTGAGCTGTTATCTGGATCCTGTCACCATGGTTTTGGGTATACAGCCCAAAATATTTATAGAGGAAATTTAAAATAATATATCCAGAATAACGTTCAGTCCACAAGAATGACTTTCAAAATTTGTTTTTAAAGCTAAACCTAATGTATACTATGTATTATTTTCAGAATTAAGTAATGAAAATTTGATTCTTGTACTCAGAAGATTTATTTCTTCAGAACCCACACCTAAATATTCAGTAAAAAATGTTATAAGATGCAGAAACACTTGCATTATCTTTCTTTTGTCGATCAGCTAGTGCCACAATAATATGGTGTAACAAACCACCCCAAATTCAATGGCGTAAGACATAGGCATTTATTCCTATGCTCATGAATCTGCAGGTCAGCTGTAGGCTGGACCCCTCGGAATCTTTGCCTCAGACCGCAGGTCCAGCTGGGACTGGCTTCTTACTGTGACTTGGGCTGGAGCCCAAGCTAAAGTGGAGTAGCTACCTGGGATAGCCAAAGTGGCAAGAGGGTGAGCCCAGCTGCACAAGCGTATTTCGAGTTTCTGCTTGCAGTCCATTGGTCAAAGCAAGTCATATGGCTGAGCCCAAAGTCAAGTTGTACACCCACCACGAGATCAAAGCAAATCACATGACCAAGTCTAAACTCAAAGGGCAGCAAAGTATACTCCTTCTATGACAGTGGGAAGAGGAGAGGAGTAAATATTTTTTAACAATAATCTAATCCATTACATCCCTTTTGACTAAAACCCAGCTGTTACTGTCGGTATGTTATTGGAGCCAATATAGTGAGAAACTCATGAAATCAAATTAAAGACCCTTTCTACAATAATCTAATAAGAACATAGATCAGGCTAATATTCTTAGAGGAGAAAAAATGGATGAGATCTGGGGGTATCAATGCGGTGTTGTCATTTAGTCTGATTACAATAAAATAGACTCAGAGACACTGATTTCCAACAGCCATATTTCATTCATATTTTGTGGTAATTCAGTCAGACGTGGCTTAAATTTTTCTTCAGGCAATTTTCTAGACAATAATATAATCTTGCTTATGACCTAATTGTGTGTGGTCTTTACCACGGTTTTCCAAACTCAGGTCTGTGGGACCAGAGCTGAAGTGGCTTTTTCAGATTTTTTTTTTAATATAGATTCCTGGGACAGATTCTGAATCTGTAGGTCTAGAGTGGAGCGTGGGCATCTAAATTTTCTAAAAAGCTACATAGGTGATTCAGACATACAGGTTTTGGAAACATGAGACTCAATATCTGCATAAAGTGCATGATTAAGGTAGGACAGTGGAAAGATTCATTTCAGAGACGTACTTATTTTATGTGAGGTAATGATGCTCCCACCTGCTTCCTTCAATGATGTCAACATTTGTTTCTCAATTACAGGGTATAGCAAATGTGTTCTTATTGGCCATGATTGGGGGGGCATGATTGCTTGGCTAATTGCCATCTGTTATCCCGAAATGGTGATGAAGCTTATTGTTATTAACTTCCCTCATCCAAATGTATTTACAGGTGAGTTTAAATTTTCATTAAAACATCTTTGCTCACGTAACAATTCGCTATTGTCACTGACGCTTAGGATTAAAAACAGCAAAATTTGATTAACACGATATTTTAAAAATTAAATGACTGAAATATGATATTAGCACATGACAATGTCACATACCTGGGTTTAAATATTCCTGAAGGGTCAAAGAAAGTGTAGCTTCATATTTGCTTGTATAATTTTATTTCTTTTTAGAAAACGTTTTACTGCTAAGTTGGAGGGGGGTGGATAAAGGGAAAAATGCAGTAACGTTTTGACAGTAATGAATCCTGACAGACTAGAAATAAATTCTCCTCCTGCCTAACTGCTTTGGCTAAAGCAGCAATTCTCAAATTTTTGGTCTCAGGACTCCTTTATACTCTTGAAAATTATTAAAGACCCACTGGGCTTTTGTTTTTGTGGGTTATATCTATAAATATTCACTGTATTGGAAATTAAAAATGAGAAATTAAAAAATATTTAGGTATTAATTCATTAAAAAATAATAAATCCAGTACACATTAGTATAAATAATATTTTAAAGAAAACTAATGACATCTTCCAAAACGCAATTTTAGTGAGAAGAGTGTCATTGTTTTATATTTTTGCAAACCTCTTTAATTTTTGGCTTAATAGAAGACGGCTGGATTCTCAGATCTGCTTCTGCATTCAATCTGTTGCAATATGTTGTTTGAATTGAAGTATATGAAGAAATTTGGCCTCACACAGATCTGTAATTGGAAAAGGGAGGAGTATTTTAATAGCCTTTTCAAATAACTGTGGATTTTCTTCTTTAATACTACATCAAACTCAAAAATTGGTGGTTTCTTAAAGGTTAGTAACAATGTGGAATCTGATGTCATACTAATGAACTTTTTGTACTCTGTTACATTAAAATCCATTGGTCTCTCTATCACTTTAAATGGATTTTTTACCCATGCATGATTTTGCATCATCATGCATTATAAGGTATTGGTTCACTGAGTTATGCAGATCTTCCATAAATTGACACATTTCATTATATATCAAAGAATCACATTCATTAATATCACCCCAATTTCATCAAAACACCTTTTAAGTATTACAAAACTGTCAAGCTCACAGTAGCAGATACAAGTTTCCAGAATTCTAATTTTCATTTGAAAGCTTGAATTTTATCATTGGCAACAAATACTGTGGATTGTTTTCCCTCAAGTGACAGGCTCGCTTTGTTCATTTTCAAGAGATTGTCTGCCAAATACCCAAGTCTAACTGATGATAGTTCGTTAGTCATTCTTTCAAGTAAAAATGGTATTCCAAAAAGGTGCAGCTAATTCAACTTATCAACGCAAACAATTGCAGAAGTGCTTTTCCTCGAGAAAAACATTGTATTTGGGTGTTCAACAGTACTGCTTTATGTGTACTTTCTATTTCATCACAATGTTAAAAAGACATATACACAAAGGTCGAAATTTAATAAAATTAATAATTTTTGCTATTTCATCAAGAGCATTATTAAGTGAAACTGACAATTTTATGTATCTATTTGTCTAATACAAGTGTGTGGTGGTGAAGAATATAATGATTGTTGGTATTGTTTAGTACCACTGCCCTGATTTGTGCTCAGGCTGCAATGGCTTTATCTACCATTGCTTTTGTACCATTGATGCAAATGTCAAACAAATGAGAAAAGCTAATAATGCCTTAGTATTATTATGAAATAGTTTTGACCATCTGGATCCTTTAAAAGGGTCCTGGTGGTCCCCAGGGGTCCACATGGACTATACTTTGAGAACCTCTGTTACAAAGAGAACTCTTAAAATCTCAAGAGTGATTAAAGACCTGTGAACAATGGCTAGGCACGTTTTTATTGGTTTTGGCAAAAATTATAGTTTTGTCCTCTTTTACTACCCTTGTCAAGTTATCTGAGGTTCTGCTAAGGAACCGCTAAGGTACTTAGCAGGTACTGCTAAAACCCACAGCAGCCCTCTAGGGAACAAAAAATTCAGAACAACATATTTCTATTTCTTCCTCAAAATTAAGCAGGTGAGGGAAAAAGGGAAAATGACTACATAAATATTGTATATTATAAGAGTTGAACTTTAGATACATATCCAGTTGTCCTCTGTTGAAGTAATAGGGTAGATGCTTAGGATTCAAATATCAAACTGAGATTCATCATATGTTTTTCAGTTGTGTTAGGCAGCAGAAGTCGTGCTACATGCTTGTTCAATTGATCAGGACCCTAGAGTAAATGGTGCTGCTATATGGACAAACTGTAAACGATCATTCCAGCAAGAAGATACTTGGAATATTTTTGGAATTATTTTATCCATACCAGGTTCAACCTAGGTCAGGTCAATATGAAGTCTTCAAGTAATTTGCCTATATTTTCCCCTTAATTGTATTGATATCTCTTAATGCAGGGCTGAATAAATCTTGTTTAATGATGACTTTATAAAATGTTTAGCATAACAATGCTCTACTTACCTGGGAATTATAGTTCTAAAAACTCCAACCATGTTAAATATAGTTACAAAATTAGAAATAAGAAAAAAACTTACCTCTATACCAAAGAAAATAAAAGTATAGGCACAATACACAACAAGTATGCGCATTTAATATGTATGATTACATTACTCCTCAGTTTAAAACTTCAGTGTCTTCCCAAAGCACTTAAAATCCTTATCCTTTTGGTCCTACCTGACTGGGCTTCTGCTTTTCTTTCTGACTCATCTCATCCTCCTCCTCATTCACTACACACCGGCTATACTGGCCTTCTTTCTGTTTCTTGAATGTGCCAAGCCCAGGACCTATATTCTGTTCCTGGATGCTCTTCCTAGATCTTTGCATGGCTGACTCTCTCTTACCATTCAGGACTCAGCCCATATATCACATCCCCCGAGAAGCCTATTCTGACCACCTCTACTAAATAATAGTCCCTCTACACCACCCCACCATCACTCTCAATCAGATTACCTTGTTTTATTTTCTTTATGGTATTATTGCTATCTAAAATGATCTTTTAAGTATTCATTACTTATTTATTAAGTTCCTTATTAATGGGAACCTTTTCTGTCTTGGTCACTGCTAAATCTCCTCACAGTAGATATTCAAATATTTATTGAATGAATTAATTGTCTAGATATATGAATGAATTTATAGGAAACGCTTTAGTTTCTGTTGAGGCCAAATGAATCAAGTATTCAAATCAGCCTGTAAGAAAAATCTTTGCAACAACAGGAAATTACCTCCCATGGATCCCTAGGAAAAGTGTTAGGTCACTGATAGTTACCCTGGAGAAAAGGCTGTGTTGTTTGGGTTTCCTGTTCCTTTCCAAATCAAGACTTCATAAAGTGAAACTTCCTTTTTATTTAAAGTGCTATAAATTTTCTAAATACTGGAAATATCCGTAATAAAATATCAGAACATAGAAAGTGTTCCAAAGAGAAATATGCACAAGCCTTATTTGTGGATTTTTTTAATGGCATCATCTTAAAGGTGAAATTGCCTTAAAAAGAAGTTCTTTCAGTAGTAGGTAATTTATATCCCTTGGATAAGGTCTAACACAACATTTTAATTTCAGAATATATTTTACGACACCCTGCCCAGCTGTTCAAATCCAGCTATTATTACTTCTTCCAAATACCATGGTTCCCAGAATTTATGTTCTCAATAAATGATTTCAAGGTAAGCCAAGCATGGTGATGGACGTTAACTTGACTTACTGTGGTGATCATTTTGCAATGTATACAAATATTGAATCATTGTGGTGTACACATGAAACTAATATAATGTTATATGTCCATTATACCTCAATAAAAAAAAAAGACTGGTGCTCAAAAGTATGACAAAATTAGGAAATTAAAAATAAAATGTAGACTGAAGCACTAAAATAAAAAAAAAGAACTGGTCCTGCTTATGTTGTTTTGATTTGTTTTAAATAATAATTTATTATTGAACATCTGTTATGTACTGTGAACTGTTAGGCATTTCCTCCTATGCAAAAAAAAAAAGTAAGTGAAACCAATAACATATTATTATCAATGAAAAACATTTTAAATTGAAGTCCATCCTTAAGAAAGAAAAATAGACAAGTGCTAAAACTTAATAAATACTTCTAAGGCCTCATCTATAGGCTTACTTATTTTTACAGTCTCTGTATATTTTAGTGCCTGGCTGTTCAATTTTTTGTGAGAGCCTGTGCCCCTCCAGGCATACCTCTTTTTAGAGAACATCACATGGGGAGATGAGGGAATATGAATGCCAGGTGAGAGAGTTTGATAGCAGCAGAAGTGGAAGCCCTTGGTGGTAAACAAAACCACTGAAACAACATAAGTATGCAGGTATTGGTGTACAAAACATATACACTGACACCAGGAGTCATATGTAGTATCTATTTCTTGAAAGTTTATCGAATGCTTCTTGTATGTCCAACATGGTGTTCCATAGTTAGGGAGGTTAAAAAAAGACATATTATTTTACCTGGAAATACTTCTGCGTATATCTCTAACAGATAAGGACTTTTTTTTTTTTTACATAACCCCAAAGCCATTATCAAACCTAACAAAATGAACAACTCCTTAATATCATTTAATACCCATTCAAATTTCCTTAACTGTCTCAACTGTCTTTATACACTTCATTTGTTTGAATCAGGAACCAAACAAGGTCCACATTGTATTTGGTTGTTATGGCTTTTTAAACCTATAACACTTCCTTTCTTTCTCTCTTTCTCTCTCTCTCTCTCTCTGTCTTCTTTTTGTGAGGAAGATTGGCCCTGAGCTAACATCTGCCAATCCTCCTCTTTTTTTGCTGAGGAAGACTAGCCCTGGGCTAACATCCATGCCCATCTTCCTCTACTTTATACGGGACACCGCCACAGCATGGCTTGACAAGCAGTGCGTTGGTGCGCACCCGGGATCCAAACCGGTGAACCCCGGGCCGCCACAGCAGAGTGCGTGCACTTAACCGCTTGCGCCACCGGGCCGGCCCCCTGTCTTTATTTTTTAACACTACTTTTTTTTTTTTTTTAAACACTACTTTTTTATTGAAGAAATTTGGCCATTTGTCCTGAGGAATGATCCACGTTTTGGATTTGGTTGTCTGCTTCTGCTAACCTTTGTTTTTCCTACTTCATAGGTGCTACTGATCTGGAACCTTGATTAGATTGAGTTTTAATTTGACAAGAATACTTTGAAAGTGGTTCTGTGTTTTTCCTAATGCATCACATCAGGGAAGCACATAATGTCTAGTTGTCCCAGTTTTAGTAATGCTAACACTGACCGGTGAGCTCATGAGTGGTCAGCCTATCCAAATTTCTTAACAACATTTCACCAAGTAATTTCAGCATACCTTGATCATCATTGCCTAGGTCTATTATTTCATTAGGGTGTGCAAAATGGTGATTTTCTAATTTTATCATCCTTTCTGATTTTATTAACTGGAATTCTTCTATAAAGAAGAATTTTCCACATCTACTATTTGGTTATTCTGAAATACAGTTCACGCAGAATGGCATGATAAATGCTTCATTCTTTCCCTTTATAAACAACTTCCAGAGTAGTAAGTTGGTGCCCTAGAAACCTCCAATGATGACCAATGAGGGTTTATTTTTTTCACTTAACAGTACGTCCTGAAGATCACTTCATATCAGCATACACATTGTGACCATCTTTTCTTGGAGTACTAAGAACACATAATACACCATTGTGTGGCTATACTATAGTTTATTCAACCAACCTACCACTGATGGACATTTGATTTGTTTCCAGTCTCTTTCTGTTACAAATAATGTCGCAATTAATCACCTCCTGCATATATCATTTCATATTTTTGCAAGTGTGTTTTGGGGTTGAGGGATCTTCATCTTAAATAAGAATTCCAACGATTCTAAAGCAGGTGGTTTAGATCCATACTTTGAGAAATGCTGGTATAGAGCAATGTTTTTCAAATTGTGGGTGGGGACCCATTAGTGAGTCATGAAATCAATTTAGTGGCATGCAATTCGAATTTTTAACAGTAAAGTAGAACAGAATTGAATGGAAATTATCAGTACACGTTGTAATAAGGGTAAGGGCTATTTCTCTAAACTTTTGTTTCAGAAATATATATGTAGGTTTATCAACTGGATCATGATGTAAAATGTGTTTGTTACTCTAGGTTGTGGTCAAAAGAAGTTTGAACAACTTTGTGGGAGTGGATTTGTTGTCAGTAAACAGATAAACTTCTGTTAGCTGGACTATTAGGGAAGGCTTGAGGGTAGGCATAGTACTTGAGCTCAGCCTTATAGAATGTGCATAGGTACCAAGAAAACAGGATTTTCATAAGGGTGAAGTGTGCATGGGGAATTAGAAGGGAAGAATATCATGAGTAAAGGTGGCATAGTGGTTAAGTGCACATGCTCTGCTTCCTCAGCCCAGGGTTCGCAGGTTCAGATCCCAGGCACGGACCTATGCACAGCTTATCAAGCCATGCTGTGGCAGGCTTCCCACATATAAAGTAGAGGAAGATGGGCATGGATGTTTGGTCAGGGCCAATCTTCCTCAGCAAAAAGAGGAGGATTGGCGACAAATATTACCTCAGGGCTGATCTTCCTCACACACACACACACAAAAAAGTAAAGCCAGGAAAGCAGAAATGTAGAAAATGTGTTTATAAGCAATGAGGTCTCCAACCTGGCTGGAGCAGAAACTGGGAGCTGTCACTGTATACTGACCATCATTCTCTTTCAAAAGCCAAAGATTGAGTTTATTATTAGGTAACTGAAAAGTTTTAATTATTCTCTTCTCACTTAAATTAGGCTTTGAAACATCTGTTTACCAGTCACAGCACTGGCATTGGAAGAAAACGATGTCGATTAACAACAGAAGATCTTGAAGCTTATATATATGTCTTTTCCCAGCCTGGGGCATTAAGTGGTCCAATTAACCATTACCGAAACATCTTCAGGTCAGTATAATTTCTTTTTAGTTAAATAAAATAATCATTCCCTAAAGAGCCAATGTTTTATTTTTAAGATTAGGTTCACCACTTATCCAAAGACTCAAATAAAGTATTCTGATTTGGTAAGTTGCATAATATTTTTTATGGAAAATTTCAAACATATGGAAAAGTAGAGAGAATAATATAATGGATCCCCCACGTAGCTGTCACTTATTTTATGCATAATTCTCTCCACTTCTCCTCTCTCTTTGGATTATTGTGAACAGATGTATATTTTTAGTTGTACTTTTTAATGATCATTTATTCCTTCAATAAATATTTATTATGCACTTTCTATGTTATAGGCTATAGAACATAGTCTATAGCACTCAGGATACAGTAATGAGCAAAACTAGACAAGGTCCCTGATCTCACAAAACTCGTAGCTGAGTGGGGAACACAGACATCAAGCAAATAACCACAGTAATGAACATATGGTTATAAACTAACATAAAGACTTTGAAAGAAAGGGATAAGAACCAAAGAAATGATGTTTGAACAAAGAAATGAAGGATGAGTTAGGTATTGACTAGATAAAGTTTGGGGTAGAGGGACTGGCATTCCAGAAAAAGGAAACAGCATGTACCAAAGCTGTGCGGGAAGATGAAGGGTTGTGATTTTCAGTAACACAATGAGGGCCAGTTGGCTGGAACACAGAAAGTGAGGGTGGGAAGAAGAGAATGGGTCCGAGAGGTAGGCCGCATCTGGCCATGCAGAGCCAAAGAGACCATTTTAAGGACTTAAGAGCCACAAATGTGAAGCTAGTGAATAAGAGTTTCAAGCAGAAAAGAGAAACAGTCCAGTTTGTATTTGGATAAATTCACTCAATGTGGAGAATGTACTGGAGGAGTGAACGTAAGGAAAGTGCAGCAGTCCGGGCTAAAGATGAGGTAGCATAAACTAGCCTGAAGGCAGTGGAGATGGGGAAAGTGGGTACATTTAAGAGATATTTAAGAGGTAAAATTGACAGAGGTTGGTGATGGGTTGGATAGGAGGATGAGAAGAAGAGGGATGTCAAGGATGGCTCCTGAATTCCCGGCGTGAACAACTGTGCGGATAGTCATACCATTCACTGAGATAGAAAATACTAGAAGAGAACTAGTTCTGAGGAGAAAGTCATGAATTTTATTGATCTTAGACTAGTTGAGTTTGAAGGGGTGCTTTAGAAATTCAAGTAGGCAGTTGGATACTAGGGTCTGGAACTCTGAGGAGAGAATCTGAGTGATGATATGTAAAATCTTGGAGTCACTGACAAAGAAAAATGAGGCTTTCATTTCGGAAGATATTGTCAAGGGAGAAAGTATAGAGTGAAAGATGAAACATGGAGATTTGTCTTTTTGGGTTTGGACTCTAGATAGGAGAAAAAGATCTCCCTTAAGAGTTGGCAACCATAGCCTGCCTTGAAAAGGTTTAGGGGCTTGAATTTATGCTATCTCCATAATACTAGAATTCTGGCAGAAACAAAGACGGAATCTCTCTGGAGAATAAATCTCAGCTCAGACTCACAATATTCCCACAGATAAAGTCCCCTGAAGATGAATTCATAATCCAAATTACAAAAAATACCAATCTACCATTAGTGAGTCAGAATACAATTGTAGCAGAACTTCTACAAATTTCAAATACTAGAACAGAGACTATAAAGTATATTTAAATCATTAAATATATGAAAGAATAAAAGATATGAGAAAAGAATAAGGAAATATCAAGAGAGGCTGGAAAGAGCTGAAAAAGAACCAAAAGAACTTCTAGAAATGAAAAATATGGTTATTGAAATCTAAAATTCCATTAAGTAAATTAAAAGGCAGATCAGACAATCTAAAGAGAATTATGAATTGGAAGATAGATCTGAAAAAATTACCTAGAATATAGCTTAGAGAACTAGAGAAGTGAAAATATAAAAGACAAGTTATATTTGACATGTAGGATAGAATTAGAAATCATATAGATAGATAGATGGAAAGAATTAGAAATCATTTATATATATATGCTAATAATTTTTTTCTAGTAAAATAAAACAATAAAAATAGAAGGTATTGGGCCGGCCCTGTGGCTTAGCAGTTAAGTGTGCACGCTCTGCTACTGGCGGCCCGGGTTCGGATCCCAGGCGTGCACCGATGCACTGCTTCTCCGGCCACGCTGAGGCCGGGTCCCACGTACAGCAACTAGAAGGATGTGCAACTATGACATACAACTATCTACTGGGGCTTTGGGGGAAAAAAAAGGAGGAGGATTGGCAATAGATGTTAGCTCAGAGCCAGTCTTCCTCAGCAAAAAGAGGAGGATTAGCATGGATGTTAGCTCAGCGCTGATCTTCCTCACAAAAAAAAATAAATAAATAAAAATAAAAATAGAAGGTATTATTTTCAAACCAGTAGAGGGGTACAAGAAAACTATTAATTCGAAAGAAAGCAGGAAAGAGAAAAAGGAAGCAAAGCAGGGTAAATAGAAAGCACAAAATAAGATGTTAAAAACAATTTCAATAGGTCAGTAAGTACAATAAATATTAATGTATTAAACTTGCCAGTTAAAAAACAAAATATCAGATTGGATTGAGTCGCAAAGCATAAGGATACAAAAAAGTAGAAAGAGGATTATAGCAGGTTTTATTTTAAATAAAACAAAATCCTACAAATTCTTTGAATATGGAATCCAAGGGGTGTCCTGTGATTATATGAATTAGGGGAGAAGAGGTAAATCCAAACTTTCTTTTCTGACTAACAACAACAAAATTTACAAATATAAATATACATATCTTTGGCAAAATAGAGATGTTAATTTCAAAGGTATTGGTAGGTAACAAGTTATCAAGCAAGGCAATGATTAGAAAGGCAGCCAGACATTGCAGAGGCTACAGGTTACATTTTATAGGATATAGCAACATTGTTTGAAGTCCATGTATTGTTGTTTGTTTTTTACAAATAACATTTGTAAAGACAGTTATAAGAGAAAATAGAGAGAACAACACATTTTCACGCAGTCTAAATTTTGGACAGGAGACAAGAATGATGGTTTTAAAATGTTCTCAGTTTATCCCTTTATCAGAGCCAGATTTGTGATGCAAAACAGTATGTTTTAAGTAGCTGTAAGGGAAAATATTTTGATCTTTCTGAGGTTCTTTTACTAACAACTGCTCATTAGGAGGACCTGCACTCCCAAGTGTAAGCTCTAGAATCCTGTTAATTAGCAAGGGGAGAGAGAGAGAAAAAAAAGCACACCTTGGACGGTCAAATCTCACAATTTTATATAAAGGCGAAAGATGGTTTTTCATTAGATTTTTGTAGGTTAAATCTAGCTGGGTGAAGGTCACTTGGGACCTTCTGGAAGCTCAGCTGACCCCCTCTGACCATTCTTTACATAGGATAATCAAGGCCAAGTACATCATTAAAAATAGGGTTATACAATGTGTAATGACTATAAATAAAGTATAGTACATTATACTCAGGTATGAAAATCACCATCATCACTCTAAGGCTCCCCAGGACCATAGCCTTGTCCAAGAACTGTCCAAAATTTGGAGCCAAGGAACCAGAATGAACTAGGAATCTGACTAGCTATAGAACCTACCCTGCAAAAAAATAAAGTCTAAATTTATAACAAAGCACCAAATGATAAAGCAAAAACTCACAGACTTACAAGGAAACATGACAAATCCACAATTACTATTGGAGATTTTAGCCCACCTCTCTCAGAAGTTGATCCATCAAGCAGAAAAAAAATTATTAAGGATGTGGAAGATTTGAACAACCCAATTAACATCTTTGATCTGATGAACAATTCTAGAATCCTGCACCCAACAATTAGAAAATAACACAATATTTTTAAGCACATAGAATGTTTACAAAGATTGATTACATACTGGACTATAAAGCAAGTCTTAACAAATACTAAAGGATCAATATCATATAGATTGTCTTCTCTGAACACAATGCAGTTAGAAATTAACAACAACAACAAACTGGTAGAAAACTCCATATATTCAGAAATTTTAAAAACTTCTAAATTACTCATGGATCAAAAAAATGATAATGAAATCAGTAAAAATTTAGGAAAAAATCATAATAAACATGTGGAATACAGTTAAACAATACTTAGGAAAAAATATATTTATAGCTTTCCATGCTTATATTAGAAAAGAAGATTGAAAATTAGTGAGCTAAGTGTCCAATTTAAAAAGTTAGGAAAGGAGCCGGCCCTGTGGCGTAGCGGTTAAGTGCACGCGCTCTGCTGCTGGTGGCCTGGGTTCGGATCCCGGGCGCACACGAGGCACTGCTTGTCAGGCCACGCTGTGGCGGCGTCCCATGTAAAGTAGAGGAAGATGGGCATGGATGTTAGCCCAGGGCCAATCTTCCTCAGCAAAAAGAGGAGGATTGGCATGGATGTTAGCTCAGGGCTGACCTTCCTCACCAAAAAAAAAAAAAAAAAAAAAAGTCAGTAAACAAAACTAAATTAGAAGAAAAATAATTTGAATTAGATAAAAAGAAATTAATACAATCAAAGACATAATAGAGAGAATCAACAAAACCAAAAGCAGATTCTTTGAAGACTGTTAATGTAGATAAACTTTTGGCAAGATTGGTTAAAAAAGAAAAAAGAAATGAATAAACAATATTAGGAAGCAGAAAATAGACATAAGTACAAACATAACAGAGTAAAATATGCTTCAGCTCATTTTATGAGGCTGGTATAACTTTCATACCAAAATAAGACAAGGATTGTCTAAAACAGGAAGATTATAGGTCAAATTAAGTTAAAAACATAGATCCATGAATTCAAAATAAAATATTATCAAACTGAACCAGCATGCATTAAAAATTAAACCAAATTTAGCCTTCAAATCCATTAATTTAATTCACCATATTAACAGATTAATGGGAAAAATATGACCATCTAAAAAAATTATGAAAAAGCATTTAATAAAACTTGACACACATTCATGCAACAACTCTTAGTAATCTAGAAATAGAGGGTATAAGCGTGGA
Source organism: Diceros bicornis minor (assembly GCF_020826845.1). Lineage (NCBI taxonomy): Eukaryota > Metazoa > Chordata > Mammalia > Perissodactyla > Rhinocerotidae > Diceros > Diceros bicornis. Next base: position 28,385,975 of record NC_080743.1, read on the forward strand.
CCTCAGATAGGCCAGATAAGACTGAATCTCCTGAAGGGATATTTGTCAGAAATTGAGCTTTGCTTTACTCAATTGTCCAAGAAAAAAATAAGGCATTGAAGGTGTTTTGCACCGGTTATTTGCACCTGGAGAGCTGGCAGGCACACAAAAAAATATTCCAGGAGTCAGGGCCAAGAGGATTAAAAAACCCCATTAAAAGGGCAAAAATTTTGTGGTAGTGTCCATAGCTGTATTTGTATGGGAAACTTTGGGGGATCTGGGAAGTCCTACCTCTATCTGAGAGAATAATATGTTATCTCCTTCTTTATAAAACCATCTTTGTAAGCTCCCTTTCCTTTTGCCATTAAACTTGATATTCTTTGTGTCTGTCTGTTAATCATATTAAGGTTCCGTTATGACAATGATGCAGAAGGGAACTTCTGTCTACCAGAAACCTATAGCAAACATCATACTTTGTGATGAAACATTAAAAGCATTCTCTTTAAAAATAAAGGCTAAAGATAAACTTGGCTGCTATAACTGCTTCTATTCACCACTGTACTGAAAGCCTTAGCCAGCACATAAGACAAGAAAAAAACTGAAAAACTATAAGTATTGGGAAAGGAAGAAACAAAACCATGCTAATTCATAGATAATGTGGTTATATATCTAGAAAAACAAAGGATCTACAGAAAAATTATTAGAACAAAAATAGTTCAGCAAAGTTGATGTACATAAGTTCAATATACAAAAATTATGATATTATATACCAACAACAGTTAGAAAACATAATTTTAAAAAAGATACCCCTATAATAGCAACAAAAAATATGAGATATATAGGAATGACTCCAACAAAAGATGACCTTTATGGATTATCAAAATTTATTGGAAGCAGTAAAGCATATGAACTCGGGGCAGTGGCTGTTTACTAAGCAGAAGGGAAGTATCTTAATTTTTTAACAATTGATACAGACTTGCTGATGTAAACTACTGAAAATCAGCCCTGGTTTATCATGTTCATGAGTGGAAAACTTCAATATCATAAAGTTCTTGATTTCTCCCAAATTAATCTATAAATTTAATGCAATTTCAATCAAAACCATAAGAAAGGTTTTCATGAAACGACAAACTGATTCTAAAACGTGTATGGAAAAGCATAAGGCCAAGAATGCCAAGAGAATTTAAAGAAAAGAATAGGTGAATCACTAACCCCATTAGATATTAAGACTTATAATGAGGCTATAAAATAAATAGAATATGGTGTTGACTCTGGAATAGACAAATTGACTAATGGAACAGAGAGGAAAGCCCAAAAATGGAACCACATATATGGGAACTTGGTATGACAGAAACCATTTTAAACCAGTGCTATAAAGATTCAATACATTTTGTTGGAACAATTGGATATCCATATAGAATAAAATGAAATTAGATCCCTATATTTTACCAAACTGAAAAAAAACCTCAGGGAAATAAAAAAAGTGATAAGCTAAACTTTCAAATGTCTAGAAGATAATATAAGAGAAAACGTTCATGACCTCAGGTAGGAAAGATTTTTTAAATAAGACACAAACAGCTCAAATTATGAAGGAGACTGATAAATTTGACTACATTAAAATTAAAAACATTTATATATCAAAAGATACCGTAAAATTATATTGCAACCTCAGATGGGGAGAAGTTATTTGCAATACACAGTCATGAATTAATAATATCTAGAGTTTATAAAGAATGCCTCCAAATTAATAAGAAAAAGGTAGCCCAATCGAAAAATGAGTAAGGGATATGAAAAGGCAATTCACAGAAGAGAAATCTAATGGTCAATAACATGAAAAATGGTCAACCTTACTAGTAGTCAGATATAGAACATAGGTTTTACTGCTTGTAATAGAGACCTAAAATCACAATGGTATAAAAAAGTGGAAATTTATTTCTCTCACAAGTAAAAGTCTGGGCTAGTATGGCAGCTGTAGTTCATGAAATCGACAAAGCTGTTATGTCACTCTTTGGTCAGAGACCGAGGCACTTCTTGTCTTGTTATTCTCCCATCCCTGGGGTGTTGCCCTTGTCCATGTGGTCTAAGATGGTTTACCACCACGTCTGATTTCAGTCAGTGGAAAGTGGGAAGGGGGAAAGGGAGGGCATACTGGACACAACTTAGAAGTTGCACACATGATTTCTCATAAACCACATATCCTCACCTTGCTGCAAGGAGCCTGGGAAATGCAGTCACTTTATTCTGGGTGGTCCTTTGTCTAGCTAAAAATTGGATTTTCTATCACTATAGTGGAATAGAAGAAGTTTTGGGGAGCAGTCTTTACTACATCAGGTAAACAGAGTATTTTACACTCATTTGATTGGAAAAAATTTAAACTTTTGAGAACAAGTGTTGGCGATGATGTGGAGCAAAGTGAATTCTTATATGCTGCTTGTGAAACATACAGTCAGTTTGGAAAACAACTTAACAATATTGAGTAAGGTTGAAGATGTGCATACTCTCTGAGGAGGCAATTCTGTTTCTGGGGTATACTCTAAGGAAACTCTTCCACACGTGCACAAGAGGACATGTGAAAGAATGAGTTCACTATTATTGGAATTATCAAAATAATTGGAAAATTTTAAATGTCCATTAACAAGAGAATGAATCAATTGTGGTATAGTCATATGATGGAATTCTATACAGGAGTGAAAATGAATGAAGTAGAACTACATGTACCATCAACGGATAAATCTTATTTATTATTTTTGTGTGAGGAAGACTGGCTCTGAGCTAACATCCATTGCCAATCCTCCTCTTTTTCCTGAGGAAGATTAGCCCTGAGCTAACATCTGTGCCCATCTTCCTCTATTTTGTATATGGGATGCCACCACAGCATGGCCTGAGGAGTCGTGCGTATGTCCGAGCCCAGGATCCGAACCCTCAAACCCTGGGCTGCCAAAGTGGAGCGTGTGAACTTAACCACTATACCACCAGGCCGGCCCCCAATGGATAAATCTTAAAAATATAATGTTAAGGCACCAAAGCGAGTTGTGGCGTGATATGTACAATATGATAGTATTTCATAAAGTTTAAAAATGCAAAACACCTCTATATATTGTTTATAGAAATATATGTACTGTATTTGGGGATCTGACAAATAGCACCCCTTTCTCCTGCCCAATTTCTGAACCAGTTGAGAAATCAAACAAGAGTCAGCAGATGAAAACCAAAATATCACCTTCATTACTGATAAAGGATAGCTTGAAGGCTATGGCTTGATATAAGAACTGAAATGGTCTTGCTAACTCCTTACTGCTGGTCTAGACTTTAGAGCAGTTCACCTGTAGGAAAATTTGGAGAACAAACTCCACCTCCCCCACCCCTCAGATCACTGCCTCCCACCAATCTGGTAGAGAGAGGAGGAAAAAGATTAAATCTCTTACCTTCAGGACATATTATTTGATAGACCTACCTAGTTCAGAACCCTGAAGCAACAACCGTCACCAGCCCGGGGTGGGGCAAGGATCCAAGAGGGCTTAAGGAAAATCTCTCCTTAAGGAAACCAGAGGCATGGGGGAGAGGCATCCAAATACATATAATAAAAGGTTAAATATTCATGAGGATGGTAAGAACCTAATTCAACCTAGTCATTATTCCTAAGGCAGTGGTTCTTCACTCTAGCTTGTATCAGAATCACCTGGAGGGCTTGTTAAAACACAGATGGCCAGACACCATCCCTGGAGTTTCTGATTCAGTTGGTCTGGGATGAGGCCCAAGAATTAGCATTTCTGACAAGTTCACAGGTGATGCTGATGTTGCTAGTCTGGTGACCACACTTTGAGAACCACTGCCTAAAGGTGAGGTGAAGAAAAGAAATGGTATCAAAGAAAGGTAAGCAGAAAGATGTAATTATATTTGCAGTGTTTTATTTCTTGAGCTGAGGGTGGGTATATGTGTTATTATTTTCTACATTATCTTTTTAATCAAAGTAATGAAATATTTTCAGCTGCAAAAGTAATGATGGAGTGTATAACACTCTGGAAATTGCTGCCTTAATGCTTACAAATCAGCTGATAACTCAGAATTTGGAGGAGTCACATGTTAAATTCACGCTAATTTGAAATAGGTATGTTAAAATACATTTTGACAGGTTAAATGATAATATAGAGCAATAATTGTTACGACTTGTTACAGTTTTTTAGATTTTTCAAATTGTTTCTATACTTACTAAGATTAATCATTTTTAATCAGAAATATTTTATCAAGTGCTTCCCCATAAGTTCTTCTGCTTAACATACTAAAACTCCTCTTAAAATATTTAATGTTTTGTTTTATTTTATTATTTATTTACTTATTTGTTTTTATTGAGGTATAATTGACGTATAACATTAGTTTCAGGTGTACAACATGATTCGATAATTGTATATATCGTGAAATGATCACCACAATAAGTCTAATTAACATCCATCACCATACATAGTTATAAAAATTTTTTTCTTGTAAGGAGAACTTTTAAGATCTACTCTCAGTGGGCCGGCCTCGTGGCTTAGCGGTTAGGTGCGCGCGCTCGCTGCTGGCGGCCCTGGTTCGGATCCCGGGCGCGCACCGACGCACCGCTTCTCCCACCATGCTGAGGCCGCGTCCCACATACAGCAACTAGAAGGATGTGCAACTACGACATACAACTATCTACTGGGGCTTTGGGGAGAAAAAAAAAAAAAGGAGGAGGATTGGCAATAGATGTTAGCTCAGAGCCGGTCTTCCTCAGCAAAAAGAGGAGGATTAGCACGGATGTTAGCTCAGAGCTGATCTTCCTCACAAAAAAAAAAAAAGAATTAAGATCTACTCTCAGCAACTTTCGAATATGCAATACAATGTTATTAACTATAGTTACTGTACATACTTTTTTTTATATGTAATTTATAGTTCATGTGAAATATAGCAATTTGAAACCTCAGGACCAGAGAATATTCTTTTCTTTTAGTTTTCTGGAAACTCCTCCCTTTTATCCCCAATTTGATTGGGTGAAGAATTTATATTTCTTTTTGCTTTTTGACTGATGGTCTTTTTAAACTCCCCTTACTCATTCAATTATTACATGCTCAGATATTGTTAAATATGTATAACTGTTAGAAAATGTTTTACTTTTGAATATTTTATGAGCTCTAGAATTTAAGTGGCTTGCAAGTTTGTATAGCAATCCATGTATCAATAATTAAGTATAGAATGTATTTTTTATCAGTTTACCCATTCATAAAGAACTTAATTTTTAGGAGCATTACAACGAAATGATGGCCACTTGCATGGGATCAAAGTTAAGTCCTTGGTGGACATATGTGATATCCTGCACATTCCAGCAGCATCCTGTCAACCCCAAGTAACCACAAGTCAAGCTTTTTGATAACTAGTGAAAATGTAAGTCAGTGCTGGAGGGTGTCTAGTTAGATGTTCATACTCATTCTTAGTTAACAGGAGTGTAATGAACACTATCCCTCCTTTCTGAAAAACAGTGTAGCAGAAGGTGTTGAAGGCTTTAAAAATATTTATACTCTTTAGCTCAGGAATTTCACTTCCAGGACTCTAGCCCAGAGAAATGATCTGAAATGTCAACAAAGATTTGGGCACAAAACGCTCATTATAGCATCACTTAAAACAAAAACATTATTTTTGAAAAACTTTATAAAATGAGAAAGTTCTTAAGTTATAATTTAATATGAAATTGCATATGTATACTGTGTATAAATTGTATAAATTTATTTCCTTGTATTTATAGTATGGTTTCAAATATATGCATAGAAAATGACCAAAAGGTTAACTTTTAATGATGGAATTATGCATGATTTTATTCTTTATACTTTTCTGTATTTAAGAAAATATGTGATAATAACTTTATGTTTTAAAAAGAATTTTCTTGGAAAATAAATATAGTATCATGTAATATTAAAGCTCAGTTCATATATATTTTCTGACTTTTCAGTTCCAATTTTCACATAAAATGCATTAGGTTATCTAACAATTTAAAATATAGTTAAACGGTAACACCGTTTAAAGCTCTCTTTCACCACACCATTCAGAAATTCCGGTATCCTTTTAAAGCAAATTATTCCTCATAGTGATGAATTTCATATTTAATTTATAGCCTTCGTTATAAATTTTGCTTGCCTCATCCAATTAAAAATTATATTGGGCCCTTTCTTAAGTAGCCTTTTAAATTTTTTATTGTATAGATTGATTGCCTAATGCAGTGTTTCTCAACCAGTTTTTCATCATCAGCTCCCTAAGAAGCCTTTTTAGACATTTTTTTCCTAATTGCCCCCTACCCCATGAAATTTTAATATCTGTTTATGTACTGTATGTATATCCATGGTTTCTATATAAGAAGAGTAAGATTTTTTTCACTCACTCAAGAACCAATTTTCACCCCTTTGGCAGCAATATTGCCCCCTCTGAGAATGTGTGGCCTAAAAGAACATTATGGAATAATGTTATTTTAACTTCTACAATGAGTCTCAAGCCCATATGTTTTGTTTTTATAGCTGCCTGCCTCTCAGACATCACATGGTGACCATTCCAACACTACTACTGTGGGGAGAGAAAGACGCATTTATGGAAGTTGAGATGGCTGAAGTCACAAAGATTTACGTTAAAAACTATTTCAGGCTAACTATTTTGTCAGAAGCCAGTCATTGGCTTCAGCAAGAACAACCTGACATAGTGAACAAATTGATATGGACATTTCTGAAAGAAGAAAAAAGAAAAAAAGATTGACTTTTCTGTGTCTTCTATGAGGGGTCTATAATGAAATCTCTAAATAATTTGTAAAAATTGTTCACCAACTCCTTTAGGCTTCATTGGGAAAAGTTGTTTTAATATGCTTTATCATAAATAAATACCCTGATAAATGGTATTGAAAAAAATCTGAGAATATGTGAACTTGTAACATAACATTGATTTTCTTCTGTTGTATTTTGCACAGAAAAGCATCTGCCTTAAAATATATACACTTGTACAAAAAGGAAGTTGGAGAAAGAGGCTCAGTTTTGGTTTCTTGTGTTCTTTATCTTGTTAACATATGGTGCCTTTTACAGATGTTTATTAAAGATTAGCTGTGCCATGTTAAAAGGCAAACCTGCAATGGTATAAATTTTCATTTTATAGTTCAATAGTTCTTTTTACTATTTAACCATTAAAAATTCTATTGTCAAATCTTTGGATTTATAGTATATTTATTAGTTTGAAGGCAAATATGACTAGATGAATACACATTCTTAAAATAGGCCATAAATACTACTTTTCCTGGGAAGATTAACCAGAGATGATGTGGAGATTCTCATATATATATATATAACATTGCAAAATAGGGAAGCACATCCATTAAATTACTTGCCTTAATTCTCCAATTGAATTGGCGAGAGATTTAGAAAAATGATAAAATGTCCTTGCCCCATTCAATACAACAAGAATTGAATACTGTACTTCCTATGTGCACTAGAATCTCAGCTCCCCAGGGCAGAGATTTTTTTATTGTCTTATTAACTGACATATATATCCAGCAGCTAGAATAAGGGCTCATTGTAGGAACTCAAATATTTGCTTAATGAATAAATAATATATTTGACACACTGCTAGGCACTGTGGCGGAAATATAAAAAAGATGACATGGTAATATGGAACTTTCCCTTAAGAAGCATGCACAGAATGCAGTTTAAATTAAACAAGGTTCAAGAGCAGTAATGAACATTACAAATAAGTGTGGGAAGAGTTACAGAATAGAGAAAGATACCAGCTCAAGGGACTACTACTCATTCCCTTGGGTTGCTCTTCTTTGGCATGGGAGTCAACAAGTAACATTGCCAAATCATGGTTCCTTAGAGACTATCACTGTGTTCCCAGATAAGACTAAGTTGATGAACGGAATGTTTCTCTCACCAAGCATAGTTCTGATAGTGACAGAAGAAAGCGGAATGTCCCTAAGAATTCTCTTCATTGTATCCTAGCAACTTGTATTTACTAATAAAAGCCCAATTTCCAAATACATTATACTTGTGCAACAACATTGCAAGGTAGGGAGTATCACCAATTTATAGATGTGAAAATGAGGGTGGCCAATGCCCACAGTGTAAGTGTTGGAACCAGGATCTGACCGAAATCCATCTGGTTGTAAAGCCCATAATCTTTCCACTTAGATCACGTTCTGTTTAAGAGGCTCTGGTGTCCACACTGTTCTTCCTATTTTATCGGTAACCTGGTGTGCCCCAATAAATAGAAACATCTCTCAGAAACCTACAATTTGACGTTTAATTCTGGGAAAAGGAATTTAAATTAGCAATTAGCAAACACAGGGATATTCTATATAGCATTGTCAAGAGTTTCAAATGCTGCAAGGTATAGAAAAGAGCCTGGTTCACACCAACTTTGATTATGCTTCCCTCTTCATCATTTCCAAACAGCAGTAACAAAGGAAGGAACAGGACTTTATTGATTGTGTGTGTTGGTGCAATAAAGTAATTCTGACTTATTTTGATGAAAACCTGTTACTGATAAAGATGATTTTAAGGTTTGTTGTTACTTATATCGGTTTGGAGTGCTGATTGGTTCATATGGACTAATGTTAAGAATATGAATCAAAGGTGCCATGGCTAATTCTGGCCTATGATAATGGAAGTAGTCTAATTTTCAGCAGATGTGGAAGAGTGCTTGTAACAGACATAAGGGCTCAAGGGTGCCATCAGTTAAACCTCTTAGCATAAAGAGATATTACTGTCTCTGTGGAAATCAATTTGTAGGGAGAGTAAATGAACTTGACTTACCAGCTACCAAAGCATCTCACCATAAGTAAACTTTACTGGTAATGGCATTTAAATTAAAAAGTCGTAACTGATATTCATCTATTTAAATTAATATTTCCCTAGTAAGTATATAATGTATGCTTAACATAAACGTCAGAAATTATGTGAAAATAATTTATTAAGCATATATGTCAAAAGGAGGCCATTTACAGAAAGCAAAAAAGATTGTACTGTTGATATGATTCTAATTGAATATTACAATTAGATGTTACATCTAATTCTACATCATTTACCATTTTTTATTTTTCTGATTTTAAAAGTAATACATCATTTCCTATTAACCCACGAATGCCTCTAAGAGTTCTAATTATGTGCGAACAGAAAGACCACTTGAATATGGGGAAGGGGTGCGCTGCCGGGTCCGCCCCCAGATCCAAGCTACCCGCGCCCTGAGACCACTGAAACGTTGGCGTCATGGCTCGGCCGTCCTCCGACTCGGAGATGGCGGTGTGGGAGGCCGTCCTCAGCCAGGGGAGGTGCAAGTCCTTGTACCCGCCAGCAGTGGCCAACCCCTTCGTGCAGCAGACACGCATCAGTGCGTGGCGCTGGGCCTACATCATCCTCACCGGGAGTGTGCTGGTGCCCGTGCGGGTGTCCTGCATCGCCTTCCTCTTCATCTTCCTCTGGCCGATGGCCGCGCTTTCCACTGTGGGCCGTTCCACTCGACCAGCCAAACCCGCCGTGAGTTGGAGAAGAAAACTGGTGCAATCAGCCCTCAAGTTCTTGTTTCAGGCGACGTTCTTTTTAGCAGGGTTCCTGGTTAAAGTGAAAGGGAAAAAGGCAACCCGAGACGAGGCCCCCATCTTCGTAACAGCGCCGCACTCCACTTTCTTTGACGCCATCGCCTGTGTGGTGGCAGGGTTACCCTCGGTAGTCTCGGCAAGTCAAAACGCGCAGATACCCGTGGCTGGGAAATTCCTACTGTCAACACAGCCCGTGCTTGTGACCCGAGAGGACCCCAATTCCAGGAAGAATACCCGGAATGAAATCCTGAAGCGAGTGACATCCAAAAGGAAGTGGCCACAGATTCTGATTTTCCCGGAAGGAGTGTGTACCAATCGCACGTGTCTGGTCACTTTTAAGCTAGGAGCCTTCTCTCCAGGTGTCCCTGTGCAGCGGGTGCTGCTCAGGTACCCAAACACCCTGGACACGGTGACCTGGACCTGGCAGGGATTCACAGGCTTCCAGGCCTGTGTGTTGACCCTGAGTCAACTCTTCACCAGGGTAGAAGTTGAGTTTATGCATGTTTATATCCCAAATGACCAAGAAAAAAAAGACCCGGTCCTTTTTGCCAGTTCAGTGAGGATCAACATGGCAAATGCTCTGGGAGTGCCTGTGACAGACCACACTTACGGCGACTGCAGACTGATGATTTCCGCAGATGACCTTCAACTACCCATGGAAGCTGGTTTGGTGGAATTCACAAAAATTAGCCAGAAATTGAAGTTAGATTGGGATAATATTCATCGGCATTTGGATGAATATGCTGCAATTGCAATTGCCTCAAAAGGAGGGAAGATAGAAATTGAAGAGTTTGCAAATTACTTAAAACTCCCAATTTCAGAGCCCTTGAGACAACTTTTTGCCTTCTTTGACAGGAATAATGATGGCAGCATAGACTTCAGAGAGTATGTGATAAGTCTGACTGTCCTATGCAATTCTGCCAACACTGAAAAGATTCTGCAAATGTCATTTAAGCTTTTTGATCTTGATGAGGATGGTTTCATAACAGAACAGGAGTTAGCTGCTATACTTCGGGCAGCTTTTGGAGTGCCAGATCTTGATGTTTCCAGACTCTTTCAGGAAATAGCTGGACAGAACTCAGAGTCCATTTCATACAAGGACTTTAAGAAATTTGCCCTGAAGCATCCAGAATATGCCAAGTTATTTAATTCATACTTAGACCTTCAGGCAGCCTATATATATTCATTACCACAACAAGTACAGGCTTAATCACTGTGTTAAATGTTAAAGCCAGCCCTGAAAATGGTGCAGGTGCCTTCCAGGTAGAAACTATGATTGAAATAAACATTATCCTTTGAGGAAAAACACAATAGTTTTTACTCTAAGTGGACTAGGCACTTAATTATGGTATTTAAAATGTGCTTGAGAAATATATATTTCAATTAGATTTTAGAGTACCTATCTTTCTTCTTTCTTAAGATAATATGTTTGTTTCAATGTGACCTAAGGTAGAAGAATAAGAGATCTAGTCATTAACAATCTTCACCCAGCATGATTCTAATTAGTGACTTTATTTTGTTTAAAGTAAGTAAAAGAAAAATAAAGTGGCTTTATTTTGCTAAAGTTAGGCCAGAGGAACATTATAGCCCATCACTTCTCCCTCATTTTTGCAGAGAAAATAACTCATTAACAGCTCCACTGGCAATAAATACATTAAATTATCATTTTTATTCTCTCCAAAAAGGATCTGCTGGATAAATGCCTCTTAGCTATTTCTCAAAGTAGCCCAAATGTTCATATTTTACAAGATAAAATAAAAGTAAACATCAGGAAGATATAGTTGGGAATATCATCAAAACAGTTATATATGGTATGGCTGCCATTTTTTATTTTTAGGTATGAAAGTGATTATTTAGAATGAGAAAAGAAATCACAGCAGACTACAATCACTGGAAAGCTGATTAATATCATAAACATAGGTTATAAATACAGGAGTCCTGAAAATTTCTATTTTCTATGATTCTCTTCAAAAGAGGAAAACTTTGTGTTTATAATTGCATGTTCTGCATTACCGAGAATATTCCTTTCGTTCTGACTAGGCACCAATGAGAACTGAAGCCTCTACTTACTGTTGTGTACTTCCCTCACTACCCATGTACTTCCAGCACCCTTTGCTATAAGACATCGTCACATAGTGATGTGACCTTGAGCCCTACCTCTTCATGTCATCATGCAGGATGAATCAGCAAAGTATTCCTAGAAGCCATTTCTATACCAGGACAGGGACCAACAACTTATCTAGATGTGGAAGTTATTGCAAACCAATAAATAGGCCATGTTAACCCAAACTACTGTATCCCCAATTTAGTTTCATTGTGGCTCAATCCCAAAAATGCCTGCAGCCACACAGTACCACCAGATATGAGGGGGAATTTGACTAAGGGGAATGAGAGTCTTGATCACGTGGTCAAAATCTCTTACCTTTGCAAACTTTACAAAAACATACCCACGAAGACACATTTCTAGGGACTTGACCAGATAGAGCCTTGGAAGGGGCTTGTGCAAGCATAAACTTCATTAGTTAACTTCCTGGTATTTTGAGAGAGTAGAAGGAAGAAGAGATGAGTGGGAGAAAGGTAAGCAGATGGGGAAAGCTCAAGGAAAGGGAAAGAAAAAAAATCAAATATTGTTTTGAGATTATTTGCATGCAGTTCTGACCTGAGAAAAGGAGATGGATAAGTGATACTTCATAATCCCCACTGTCTTAGTCCGTTCAGGCTGCTATAACAAAGATACCATAGACTGGGCGACTTAAACAACCAAGATTTATTTCTCACAGTTCTGGAGGCTTGGAAGTCCAAGATCAATATGCTGGCAGATACAGTGTCTGGTGAGAACCTGCTTCCTGGTTCATAGATGCCATCTTCTCACTGTGTCCTCACATGGTGGACAGGGCGAGGAAGCTCTCTGGGGTCTCTTCTATAGGAGCATTAATCCCCTTTATGATGGCTCCACCCTCACGACCTGATCACCTCCTAAAGGCCCCACCTCCAAATATCATCACATTGGGGATTAGGTTTCCACATAGGAATTTTGGGAGGACACAAATATTCAATCTATAGCACCTGCTCAGCTTGATATTCCCATGATAATAGTGTATACACATGTAATTCAAATACAACGATTTTTTAATGTACTGGAAATTATTCATTTAAATAACAGATTTTCACTTAAAAGTAGTTACCAAAGTATATCTTTATCCAAACATTTGCTGAACTTTGAAATTGTTTCTAATTAGATAGTGAACTATACAAAAAATCAGGGTCATTACTTCATTATACCCTACCACTTAACCTCAAAATGTTTAACACAGCGTTATTTAAATACTCTTTAACACGTAACACTTAAAAAAAATCTTTTCATTGTAAAATGAGTACAGATAAAACCACAGCAAACAAATCTGTAGCTAATAATAATTATTATATAAGTATATAATATAAATATAATCTGTTTTAAGATGAACACTCTTGCAACCAACATTCAGATCAAGACATAAAACTTTTCCAGCCACCCTACAAGCCCCTCTGTGCCCCCAATTACAACCTCCTCCTTTCTCCTCAAATTAAGCTACTTTCCTGACTTTTATAATTTCACTGCCTGCGTTTCTTTACATTTTTATCATCTAAATGTGCACAATTTGATACTGTGATGGTTATTAATTTTATATGTTGTGAAATAATAGAAAAAATATATATATTGGTCTCTGCCCCCGGTTCCTGGCACAGAGCTCCTAAAACCTTTGTAATTTCCTAAGTGATAAGAGCACTAGGAGTATCTTTTGTTCTAATATTTGGCCTTTGATTCCAGTTCTTGACACCGAGTTCCTAAATCTCTTGGAATTTCCTGGGTGATAGGAGCATCTTTTGTTCTGATGAGGTGACTCTTGGTGAGCTCCTGGATGGGGCTGGTCACCAGAAAGACCACACCGTGAGTAGAAGCTTGGAATTTTCAGCCCCATCCTCGCATTCTCCAGAGAGGAGAGAGGGGCTGGTGATAGAGTTAATGATCAGTCATGCCCATGTGATAAAGCCCATACCTTGCCCTATACATCTCTTCTGTCTGGATGTTCACCTGTGTCATTTATCATATCCTTTTATAATAGACAGGTAAATAGTAATTAAACTGTTTTCCTGAGTTCTGTGAGCCACTCTAGCAAATTATGAAATTGAACCCAAGTAGGAGGTTATAGTTATCTTTGATTTATAGCTGATTAGTCAGAAGCACAGGTAACAACCCGGACTTGCAATTGGCATCTGAAGTGGAGGTGGGCAGTCTTATGGGACGGAGCCCTTAACCTGTCCTATAATTAATCTGATGCTATCTCCAGGTAGATAGTGTCAGAATTGAGTTAAATTGTAGGACACCCAGCTCGTGTCACGGAATTGCTTGGTGTGGGTAAATCCCCTACACATCTGGTGTCAGAGTGTTGTGAATGTGGTACTAGTGTGAGAGTAAACTAGAGACAGGAGGAGAAAAATGAGATTTTCCTAAACATATGTCAACTTGGCTAGGCCATGGTACCCAGATATTTGGTCAATCATTCATTCACAATCATGTGAAAGTATTTTGTAGGTGAGATCAACATTTAAATGAGTAGAATGAGTAAGACAGATTACCTTCCATAAAATGGGTGGACCTCATCTAATCAGTTGAAGACCTTACTAGAAAAAGACTGACCCCCTTGTAAGAAGAGAGAATTCTGCCAGCAGACCACCTTTGGACTTAAACTGCAACTCTTCTCTAGGTCTCCAGCCTGCCTGCCTATTCATGCCCATTTTTGAAATTCAATACATTTCTTAAGTCTTTTTAAATCTACAGGTTCTCCCTCCATCCCTTTATTTTGCTTATAATCTACGTGTGGCAGGACCTAGACTATTCAATCTGTAGTTTCCCATAATCTGCATTTTGCCCATTATATATTTATGGTGCAAATCAGTATATCCTCTGTCTGTGTTTCCTGCAGATTGGAATCCAGGGACTTGATCAGATTTAGGTTTGATCCCTTCGGCAAGACCATCCATATAATGTGTGTCCCGTCAACAGGAAGCATACATTACCTGGTTTTCTTTTCATGATGTTTGCAGCTACTGATGCTCATTGCTTAGCTCTGTTAATCATTGAGGGTTGCAAAATGATGATATTCTAATTCTGTCACTTTTTTTCCTTTCTTTTTCATTTATTAGTTGGAGCACTTTAATAAAGACCTATTTTCATTTATTTATTATTTGGTTACACAGTGATACAATTCCTATTGGAAAGACAGGATGAATGCTTGATTTCTTAATGTCAAATGTCTGTTAGATAAGATGGCAGTAAGAAATCAAAATCACAACTTCCCTGTCTATGAAGACCTGCAGTGTTCATCATCGCCATAACCACTGTAAACCCAGTATAGCAAGTGAAGCTAGTGAAACTTAACTGCTAGGAGGAAACAAGCGCTAATTTAGCTAAATGCTTTACTTATTTGAATGGAAAACAATGTGATGGAAAAGGAAAAACTCTAGGGGGTAACCTTCAAAATTGCTTTGCAAAAATGTCATAGCTAATAATACACTTTGTGACAGGATTTTACATAGGTTATCTCATTTAGTCTTCCCATCCACCATATGAGATACTCTTGTTTCCATTACAGGGAAACTGGGCTTAGAGAGCCCAATAGACTAGTTAATTAGACTAGAACTCAACAGACCTAGACCAGTAGTCTAGGTCATACAGCTAATAAACAGCTTAAATTGGATTCAATTGCATGATTCTAAGCACCAAGAGGACATTGAACAGTTAAGAGATGACCAATACTAAGGCAAAAAAGTATTACACCCTCACCCTTGGGTAGAGAGCATTCAGTAATGCATATTTTTAAAAAAGAGCAATGTACATAAAGACTCTATAATTAAAACCTTGATTTTGGCACATGAATAGATGGCCTAAACAATAGAATAAAAGTCCAGAAATAACCTAAGGAATAAGAAATTTAACCCCATATGATAAAGGTGATATCTCAAATAAGTGGGAGAAAAGTCAGACTTTTTAAATAACTGGTATTGGAACTAGATAGTCATTTAGAAAAAAGATAAAATTGGATTTTAATCCAATAACTTCTATAGGATAATATAAACAAGTAATTCTGTTAATGTTAGGAACCAAGAGTTTTTCAGGCAAGAAAAAAGAGAAGAGTTTTAAAACAAAGAATCTAAAAATCTTGTAACATTAAATTTGAATTGGAAATATTAATGTGAATTCAAAAAAAAAATTTTTTATAAAAATGTGTATATCTTAGAAACTATATAGACCAATAGCAATGAGCACACTTAGCACCCAGATTGTGTGCTCTCAAGACCATTCCACAGTAAAAGAAACTGTAGCTCCTCGGAGGAATAGCTGGGGTGGGAAATACACAAGGCTTCTGGTATCTGGTTATGCCAGAAAGCAAAGAAGCTTTCACAGATTAAAGCATGTGTCAAAAGGACACAGGAGCCTAGTGGTTAAGTTTGGGACACTCCACTTCAGTGGCCTGGGTTCACAGGTTCAGATCCTGGGCGTGGATCCTGGGCATGGACCTACGCCACTCATCATTGACACTGTGGCGGCATCCCACATACAAAATAGAGGAAAATTGGCACAGATGTTACCTCAAGGCTAATCTTCCTCAAGCAAAAAAAATAGGAATATTAGCAACAGATGTTAGCTCAGGGCGAATCTTCCTCAGCAAAAATAAATAAATTTTTAAAAAAAGGAACTCCCATTGGCCAGATAAGGCAATTTGAGCATCAAAAAGAATAATGACTGCAATTGCTTTTGCATATATAAAAGTCTATGAATTCATAAAGATACTAAAAATAATAAACTGGACACACTGGAATTGACTAAGGTACTAACTCCTTACTTTGAAAAATGATCATTTAAATAAGAGAATTAAGCATTTATCCCGCCTTTGCAGTGTGAAATGTATTTCTGGATATCCAATATTTCTAATTGATGAGGGAAAGTTCTTCTTTAAAGATTTCCAGCAAATTTCCAGCAAATAAATGTAGAAGGAATGATAGAATTATAAAATCATTTTTGCAATCCCTAATTGATTCAAGCACGAATTATCAACAGATAAAACTATCAGGTGAACAAAAGGAAGATAACCAAGCATTATGTGCCTCCTAACATGATACAAAATGAATTACCACTTGTGGTAGGCAGAATAATGCTTGCTCCCCTCCCCCTAAAGATATCCAAGTCCTAATCCCAGAGCCTGTGAATATGTTAGGTTATATGGCAAAGGGGAATTAAGGTTGCTAATTAGCTGACCTTAAAACAGGGAGATTATGCTGGCTTATCCAGCTGGACCCGAAGTAATCACAAGAGTCCTTTAAAAAGAGAAGAATGAGGCAGAAGAGGAGTTAAGAATAATGCAATGTGAGAAGGACTCAACCTGCTGGCTTTGAAGACAGAGAAAGGAAGCCAAGAGCCAAGGAATATGGGCAGCTTCTAGAAGCTGGAAAAGGCAAGGAAACTCTCCCCTAGAGCCTCCATAAGGGAATGCAGCCCTGCCCAAAGCTTGATTTTAGCCCAGTGAGATCTGTGTGGGACTGCTAACCTACAGAACTGAAGGTAAAAAATTTGTGTTGTTTTTAAGCCACTAAGTTTGTGGTAATTTGTTAAAGCAGCAATAGAAAACTAATACACCACCTCTAAAATATTTTTTGCTAAAAAATTGAACCTGAATCTAATCAAGCCTCTGAAATTAACTTCCATTTGCAGGAAATGTATGAGATAGATGATGCTACAAGAACACACACAGTCAAATTTAAAACGTGGGATATTCTAGGGACCGGCCTGCTGGTGTAGTGGTTAAGTTCGTGAGCTCAGCTTCGGGGGCCCAGGATTCGCAGGTTTGAATCCTGGGCTCGGACATACGCACCACTTATCAAGCCGTGCCGTGGCAGGTGTCCCACATATAAAGTAGAGGAAGATGGGCACGGACGCTAGCCCGGGGCCAATCTTCTTCAGCAAAAAGAGGAGGACTGGCAACAGATGTTAGCTCAGGGCTTATCTTCCTCACACACAAAAAACCAAAACATTTTAAAAGTAAAAAAAAAAAAGGAAAAAATAATGAATGCATCCAAAAAAATCATTTTTCTTTCATGAAGTGGTAGTCCTTGAGAGAGTTTTTTGTCTTCCAAGGCAATTTTGCCTAAATTTACTTTCCACACATGAGGATCACAGTTAATGCCAACCCTAAACAAAATTATGGATTTAGTGATGTTTATCTTCAGAGCTCCCATTGCTAGCTCCTCAGGACTTTCTTTTTTTCCTGATCAAAAAGTCTTTCAGGAAAAAAACCTGATAACTTCACTCACATTAAAGTATAAACGACTACAGAGCCTGAATTAATTAAAATAGAAATGATGCTTTAAGTAAAAAATCTCTAATGATGGAACGTGAAGCATCATTGACAAGATTTTTGTTTTTTTAAAGGGGTACTTTTTCTTTAATCACTTCACAGAACCAGCTGCCTTAGTTATAAGAGAGTTAATTTACATGAGCCAGAAACCATTCTGTCATCCATTCCTATCCAGAGAGTAGCCTAATTGTTACTTCACCAGCAGATAAAGGGGCATAGTAGAAAGCTTGCAGGACTTGGAAGGGAAAGAGTCTCGTGCCAGACTGCCTGGGTTTTAATATCTAGACCACAACTTACTGACTGTGTGACGTTATCCAAGTTACCTATCCTATCATGCCTCAACTTCCTCACCTGTAAATTGGGCTCACAGCAGTACCTACCGAAACGGTGGTTGTATTAATTGAGTTAATACATGTAAAGCAGACAGAGCAGTTTCCTTACCTAATAAGCACTCTATAAATATCAACTGTTATTATATTATCTTTGGCACTCCTCTTTTCTACAGGAATATTTAAGAATCAATTATCCAGCTATATTTTTCAGAATTATGGTGTCTGAATATTTGAGATGTGCATTGTTTGGAGAAATGTCTACTTCTTGGCCAACCTTATGGTACAAAGTCTATATATTTTCCAAGCAATTAGTATTCCATACCTTGTGCAGAGCTTCTGAATGAAGCAGAACTACTGAGTTTTCTTCCTTTGGAGGAAATAATCAAATAAAAAATACCAAAAGACTTTTAAATGATATCCATTCCAGCCATTTTCTTCAGGCTGAAATACTAAAAATCATATAGCTCACCAATCCGCCTGTCACCGACTAGGGGCCTCCAGAAACTCCAAAGTGGGTTTGGAAGCAATTAACTGTTTTTCCAGGTTGTTTCTTTTCCTTTTGTGTGTTAAGGAGATGTAACCAGCAGCCATCCTGAAACTGACCAAGCCAGGATCTAACCACCAGCCATCCTGAAACTGATCAAGGCTCACCACAAGAGCTATGCCCATGACCTTTGCCTTATTTTTAATGCAAAGATCTCTCCAGGAGGAGTTTAGCCCTCATTATGTGGAAGCATGTTCTCCAACTGAGCCTGTGCAAGTGAGTACCCGCCTCTCCCTTTTGAATATTCATTCCCCAACCAAATAAAAGTTCCTGCTTTCCTTTATTCCGAACACCATGACTTTAGACATGATTCTTCATGGCCTCCTATTTGCTGCAAATACACTTTACTTTGTGAGACAACTTCCACTGGTGTAGAGTCTTATTTAATTCACCAGGAGAGAAGCCTACTTGGTTCGGTATCACACCCACTGTCCTGTTCAAATAAAGGCTGTGTCCCTCCAAACTTACCTCCTCCCTTCCTCGTCATAAATGTTATGGCTTTATATGCAAAGCGCTAGAATATAACCTGACATTGCTCAGCTAAAGTTCAAGAGCAGTTATACGAGCCACTCCCTGGATTAGAAGGGGATGGAGTCTGCTAGACGCTGTGTACACCCTTTGCAGGTGACTCAGGAGTGTTCTGACTCCTGCTGATTTTACGAAATTCTCCCACCGCCCTCCACACCCACAATTTTTCCTGCCCAAAGCAACCAAGAGAGGGAGCGTGACTCGCGGCAGGAAAGGTCTTGTGAACCTGTCTATCCTGGAAAAAAAAGCGCTGACATCCCAGAAAGACGGAGTGTGGAAGGTCTACTCAGGTTGATTTGAACTCGCCTCTCAATGATTGGCACCAACCGGAGAGCGAAGAAGAGGGACGGGGATAACGAGCGGGAGGGATTGGTTAGCCCTCCGGGACGCTCCCTCATCAATGAGGGGCGGGGTGCCCGCGGCAGAGGTAAACAGAGCTACTACGCCTGCGCACACCCGCCCCGGGTCACGTGCCGGCGCAGGCCCCGGCCTCTGCTATTCCTCTCGACTGCGGTCCCGTTGCTGTAAGGGACCGTTTACAAACAGACGAGAGGCGTCAACGTTTTCCCTTAGGGGGCGGATTCGGGTAGGAGCGGAGCGTTCGGTTGGAAACGCCCCCTTCATCCAGAGCCGGGGAAGTAGACCGCTTGCCGGGCCTGCGGGGCGCCGCTGTGCCTTCGCGCGCCATGGCCCGCTGTGGGGCGGGTAGCGCGGCCCCCGTGGTTCTTTTGGGGTCCCCTGGAGTTTGCAGTAAGGGGTTGCAAAGGAAGGGGCCCTGTGAGCGGCGCCGGCTGAAGGCGATGGTGTCGGAGCAGCTCAGCCAGGATCTGGTCAGGTAGGAGGAGGCGGGAACTGGCTGCTTCAGTTCTTAAGGCGCCCACCTCCGCCCCCGAAGCTGTGGCTCCTCTGTCTCTCCGTCCCTCCCCGCCGTGTTCTCCCAGCCTCGGGCTACTGCGGGACTTCGCCCGTCTCCTCGCCGCAGCGGGCTCGCTCGACCCAAACAACCAATCCCGAGCGCCTCGGAGACCACGTACCAGATTCAAAAAGAAAACCAAAATTATTATAGTTATGTGCAGCACCAGTTTATGCCAAAATACCCTGACACGGGCAGGCTTAGTTCTTGAAAGACGTCGCTAGGGTCGGGGTGGATCCAGGTTTCATGGTTCTGAAACGTACACAATTTTTTATAAGCTGAAACAATTTTAAGAAAAATAAAATTAGGTAGAAAAAATGAATATCTAGAATGAGGAGAAATAGAACAAATTACTGCAGTCTTGTGTGTCTATTTCTTCTGCGCTGTCTGTAAACAATTTACCAGAAATACTTTCTGAATGCAACCTGGCTTCCCCTCTCCACCTAGAACACTCTACAGCTCCCAGCTCCCTTGAGACTCAAGCAAATGGAGGGTTGTTGTGAAGCTTAACTCAGGCTATGGTGAATCCAGTCAAAGTCATCTCAGTTTATAAAGAAAATGAAGCTTAGAAATATTCCGTAGCTAATTTCTATTTTCTCCAAAACATTGATTTTTGAACTTTAGTCTGCATCAGAATCACCTTGGAGGGCTTGTTAAAACTTACATTTACTGGGTCCCAGACTATAGTTCTGATTCATTTGGTTTGGGATGGGGCCCAAGAGTTTTGCATTTCTAACAAGTTCCCAGGCAACGCTGATGCTGCTGCCCTGGGCCACACTGAGAACTATGAACTAGAGTAAATATAATTACTGCTAATAACTAACAGTTGTGCATCATTCTACATTATAAAGCGCTTTCTGTTCCCCACACTTAAGGCTCCAGCAGCTCTAAACTGAATTTTATAAAGTAAAAACTTGCCTTTTAATTTGGGCCTGTGTACCAGAGATGCTGCTTTATCTCCACCTGTGGGGGATTGATGTAAAAGATGGAAAAAATAAGACCAAAGTTCTGTGTCTATGGTGAATCTCTAAGGGTAAGGTGCTCCTTCTCTTCAGTGGCTTTATTCTTCTGGCTGTATTGTGAGCCTTTAAAGTGTCATGAATTTAAGGAAGATAACAAATCTAATTTATATAAAGAAAATCAGATTAAAAGTATAGCAAGTGAACAATTTATTGTCATTGGCAGCAGTTAAGGATAGGACCCTGAACTCCAGAGTTCCTGTTACAAGCAAAAAATAGATGTAGCACATTTTTCTTTTTAACAACAAAAAAACTTCATATGCTCATCTAGCCATCTTAAATGCTATGGTAAATTAATCTTCAAGCAAAGTAATATTGATTTATTCTACAAATATTATTGAAGTATCTAGCACCCACCATGTACCTAGCTCTGTACTAGGTCCAGAAGAATCAGAGATTAGTAAGACATGGCTTTAGTGTTAGTGCTTACTCTCTGATGAGAGAGATAATAGCCAGACAAAAATGATGGGGACGGGAGTGAGTTGGGGAAGGCTTTATAGAGTGACATTTGAGTGATCTCTTGGGGATTGACTAGGTAGAGATTGGGAAGAGAGAAGTCAGAGGATGTCTAAACAAGGGGAATGGCTTTTACACAGGCACAGTGATTTAACAGAGCTTGATTTATTTTGGGAAAGCAAGATGTGTTACATTCTTTCAAAAAGCAAGGAACAGAGATACCTCTTGGTTACCTGAGGTAATAGAATACATAGAGAAGTGAGGAAAAACAGGAAACAGTTTCAACAGTCAGAAAGCTAGATCTGATGAAGAATTGGAAAGTTGCTTGGGATATGACAGCAGTGGTACAGTAAGACCTCATTGAGAAATGGACCATTTTCAGGACAATTGTAGTAAAAATAGGTAATACTTATTGCCATCCTACTGTTAGCTAGACACTGGGCTGGCATGTAATGTTTTATTTACTTCCCTGTGAGGTAAGTCTTGTTGTTATTTCCATTTAACACATAAGGAAACTGAGCATTAGAGAAAAGTGGTGGAGTCAAGATAAGAACCTTGGCAGCCTGCCTCTAGAGACATTAAAGTGACTTGCCTAAGGTCACATGACCAGAATATGAACCCAGTCAGTCTGCTTTCTCTACAGTAGTTATACAAACTGATCTTCCGATAACTTTGTTCCTTCATCTCTGCTCCTCTCCTTACCCATTTCTTTTTCTTATTCTACCTTGGATTTGCTTCAGAACTCGCTTAGAATGTGATCAGTTGGTCCCTGTTTATTATAGAACATCTGCTCGAGTTCACTTCTTTAACTACCACATTGGCTAATGGCTAACCTTGGCTCAATCTGTTGTTCATTTAGATGTGGTTAAGAGCAGCAGGGTCATGTGGTACAAAGCAGGGCCATATATAAATAATAAATGAATTTGGTAGCTTTATTTGGGAGGGGATTGTGGATATGGCAGGCAATGAAAGTGACAGTAGGAGAAGTTGAGTGAATAAAGGAAGACTAGATTATGGATGCCTTCTTTCTTCAGTGAAGTGTTTGGAATGTATTCTGGAGGTGGTGGAGAGCCATTGGTGTTTTTTAAATAGAGAATTAACATGTTTAGATCTTGAATTGAGGAAAGAGAAATTGGAAACAAGGAAACCAGCTAGGAGATTTTGTAATAGTTGAAGGATACATAATAACAGTGGAGATGGAAAGGGTGAAAGGGATTCACCTGTGCAGTTGGTGGGGTTAGTGACCAGTTACACATGGAGGAACAGAGAAAGAGAAACAGAAGATGCTGCCAAATCTTAGGACGTTTGAAAGGGAGGAGCATGGCAAATGTTCAGGAAGGCATATCCAGGAGAAAATGGGAAATGTGTCTGGAGTTTAGGAGGGAAGTTGGAAGAGCAGATACAGATTAAAGGTTGGTGGCATCACCAGCACTTGTTGTCCAAGCCAAATATGAGAGATCCTAGGTTATTCCCTTCCCTTCACCTTCTACATCCAGTCACCAACTCCTGCCAATTTTATTACCTGAATATATTTTCACTTCATCCCCTATTCTCTATGTGGAAGATGATATGAGTGGAGCCATATTAAAATAGAGCTGGAGCAGCCATTTCAGAAGAATTGCCTTGCATGTCTTGTTTATTGTCCAAACTGCACCAAACTGCCAACATTCCAAGAAGTCAGAACAAGAATATCTTGTTTGTAAGGACTGATGAAATTGGACTTTGCTGATGACCCAATCACTAACCAATCAATGAAGTACAAGTCTAGCCTTTTGCCTGATGACCGAATCTCAAGCCAATCTATGAAGCACAAACCTAGCCTTACCTCGTCTAGCACCAATGAACTCTTTTTTTTTTTTTGTGAGGAAGATTAGCCCTGAGCTAACAGCTATGCCAATCCTCCTCTTTTTGCTGAGGAAGACCGGCCCTGAGCTAACTTCTATTGCCAATCCTCCTCCTTTTTTCTTTTTCCCCTTTTTCTCCCCAAAGCCCCAGTAGACAGTTGTATGTCATAGTTGCACATCTTTCTAGTTGCTGTATGTGGAACGCCACCTCAACATGGCCCAACAAGCGGTGCGTCGGTGCGCGCCCGGGATCTGAACCCGGGCTGCCAGTAGCGGAGGGCGTGCACTCAACTGCTAAGCCACGGAGCCGGCCCCTGAACCCTTATTTAGTATAACTTGCCTCATCCTCCCTTTTTCCCATAAAATCCCTGAGCCCCTCTCCTGTAATTGGGGCGTTGTTTGGGTTTCTACCTGAATCTGTGCTTCCCAAACTGTAATTCTTTGCTCCCGAATAAACACGTTGCCTCTTAAAACTCGTTTCTGTTTTTGTAGGTTGACTTCTATCACCATCAGTCCTCTCCTGCTCAAGCCTTTTACATCATTCCTCTGGGCTGTGCAGTAGTTTTCTCATCTTCATTCTCATTTTCCTCTAATTCCTCTTCTATACAACTCACAGGTGACATTTTGAAAAATAAATTTGCTCATGTTTCAAACCATCTGGTGATTCCCCTTCAACTGTAAGATAGAGTTCAGCTCTTTGCCTCTTAGTCATCTTTATCCCTGCAGCTTCGTCTGCCACTTCTCACCCCTCAATACCGTCTGCTGACCAATTTAGCTCCGCACTCACACATACCGTAGTAAGGAACATGGACCCAGGAGCTCCCTCCTTCCTTGCCTTGCTTTCCTGACCAACATTTATTCAATCTTTAAAACCTCGTCTAGTTTTCATGTCCTCTATGAGGTCTTCTGTCTGTCTCTGAAAAAAAAATTTACTTATTTGTGCTATTGAATATACAACAATTTAATATTCAGACCTGGCCTCCCTGCTATTCGATAAAGTCTTTTAGGGCCGATATTATGCTTTAGTCATCTTTAAGTCCCCGGTGCTTAGTACATAGTACGTGCTCAATAAGTTTTTAGTGATAACTGGGTTTAATCAGCAGTCTAAAATGCCTTAGATAGGTCAATACAGTAGCTGGCAGAGAAATGAGATAAAAAAGAAGCTGGGCATTGACATTGTTGAACCTTTGCTCCAACCTGTCCTTTCTCTAAACTTGACTATTAGATGAGCCAGTAAACCCCCCGTCATGTTTAAGCTGGTCTGAGGCAGATATTCTGTTACTTACAACAGATACAAGATATACTTGTAACTGATACAAATGGTTTTATAAAAAGCACTATATTTTCACATTAACAATTTTTTAAACATATTAACTTTTTTTCATTTAACAAATACTCGTGGGGCCGGCCCCGTGGCTTAGCGGTTAAGTGAGTGCGCTCCACTGCTGGCGGCCCAGGTTCGGATCCCGGGTGCACACCGATGTACCGCTTCTCCGGCCATGCTGAGGCCTTGTCCCACATACAGCAACTAGAAGGATGTGCAACTGTGACGTACAACTATCTACTGGGGGACTTTGGGGGAAAAAAAAAAGGAGGAGGATTGGCAATGGATGTTAGCTCAGAGCCAGTCTTCCTCAGCAAAAAGAGGATTAGCACGGATGTTAGCTGAGGGCTGATCTTCAAAAAAAAAACCAAATACTCGTGAGCATCTATTAGGAACAGTGCAGATTCCCTAGTGATGGTTATGTGGCTACCAGTGCAATGCTTCCTTATTCACTTGGGGAGGAGTGGGGGATGGGGAGAAGGTGGGTGGGAGGCAGGAACAAATTGAGTACTTGCACAATTTGAGTTTTTATTAATGTTTGAGAGATCAATACATTTTTGCATAACTTTAAAAATCACTTATGAAAATAATTTATTGATGGAAATATTGACTAAAATGCATCTGTTTGCTCATTGTTTCCAAGGTTCTGAAAGCTTTGTGCTCTGAAGCATTTGGGTTTTTTAGGGTAAAATGCAGCAGAATTCAACAAGCAGATACTGAGCTCTTGCTTTATACTGAAGATAAACAGTTTTTGCCTTTGGGGAGTTCATTGTCTAGTAGGGAGAAAGATACATAAAAATAATGATGCAATGACAAAACTACTATAATAGAGGTATGTACCGAGTATGATGGAATCAGAGGAAGGAGCCATTAACTCGTTCTTGGGGGAGTCTGAGTGTCAATCGCAACATTCTAAGCTTTCACTGTAATAGGTCTCTTTATCCATTACTTGTACATCTTATAGTGTACTGGCGTGAATGCCAATTGTATCCAGTAATACAGAAGTCCTCTGAGAGTACATACCTTGCTGACGATAATGTTATAGTGATATGAAGTGATTTAGTATTTAGAGAGTAAAGATATATAGTTACCACAGAGACTAAAGATTATGACAGTTTGTATTATGATGTTGATTTCTGTTCTTCTATCACTTTACATGTAATTAGTGGGCCTCACCATAACTATATCTGTACATTAGTGAAGAGATATGAATGGATTTACCCCATGAGTCCATCATTTTAATAATAGATTAGAGCATGGTTAGTTCTATTTGTGTGGGGAGAAAATGGAAAAGGGCTTAAATGTCACATTCTTCTTCTTTTTTTTTTTGTGAGGAAGATCGGCCCTCAGCTAACATCTGCCAATCCTCCTCTTTTTGCTTGAGGAAGACTGGCCCTGGGCTAACATCTGTGCCCATCTTCCTCCACTTTATGTGGGATGCCGCCACAGCATGGCTTGACAAGCCAGCGTCAGTGCGAGCCCGGGATCCGAACCGGCGAACCCCGGGCCACCACAGTGGAGTGCACGCACTTAACTGCTTGCACCACCGGGCTGGCCCCTAAATGTCACATTCTTGACAGCCAAGCCTACATTTCAGACTTAGTTTTTAACAATAGTCAGAACAAAGTGTACCAGTTTCTAATCTGGATTGTCTATTATTATCTGGTTTGCTGATGTTGACTATTTACTTTTTTTGCTTCAATTTTACAAAGATTTTAAAAAATTGATTCTTTTCAATAGTCAACAACCATATTACTTTTGTGTTCTTTTTCCAAAATAAATCTAAAGTAGATACATTTTAAAGGAAAATCAACGTAAGTAGCAAAAGATAAATTTTATTATAATTAGAAGGAATTGAAAAGATTTTTTTGAAAAAATAGTCTTACTCTTTTAGTGTAATTAACTTTGTTTGCATTATAAATTTTAGAAAATTAGATTCTAAGCCAATATTAAAAGGTGTTCTGTGGAATGAACTGAGAACAAACTGATTTTCATATTAACCTAATTTTGTTGCCTCTGTATTTTTTAGTTTATGTGTTATTTTTAAAACTTATTTTACAAAAATGTATATATTATATATTTCTGGCTGTCACTAATTAAACTACGGTTCCTTTTTATTCCTTACAGGCTTCTAAGGGAAGAAATGCATACAGATGTTATTTTCTCTGTAGGTGGTACTTTGTTCAAAGCACACAAAGCGATCCTTTTAGCAAGGGTTCCGGATTTCTATTTTCATACTGTTGGTCAGACATTAAATAATTTAACAAATCATGAGCCTGTTGCTGTGGAGAACTTTGAAGCGTCAGAATTTAGAACATTTTTACAGTAAGTGCTTTATCTTTTTTCCTCTTATATTTGTCTAATATGTAATTATTTTTTAAACATATATGTGTGTTTTTATTTCATGTGCATTCATATCTGTTTTATAACCTTCAATGAAAAATCCATTCATTTAAATTCCAAATTATCTTAGTAATTAGTATTAGTAGAGGCTAAGTATTAGTATTAGAGTATTAGAGGCTTAGTATTGGGAGAGGCTAAGTACTAACTTGAGATTGATCCTGAGGAGAAATTGTGTGCTCTCCAGTAATTTGAATGAATTACTCTGTGCCAGGGTTTCTCAACAGTGGCACTATTGACATTTGAGTTGGATAATTCTTTGTTGTGGGGGCTGTGCTGTGCATTTTCAGATGTTTAACAGCATCCCTGGCTTCTAGCCACTAGATGCCAGTAGCACTTCCCCTCCCCACTCTTCTTGATTGCCCCCACCCCGCCTTTGAAGTTGTGACAACCAAATGTCTGCAGACATTGCCAAATGTCCTCTGGGGGGTAAAATGGCCCCCTGTTGAGAAGAATTGCTATATACTGACTTCTATAATATTGGTATGCAAAGGCTTGAATAAATTATGTGTGTCTATAAAAAATGAGATCATAAGTTTTTATTCTCATGGCTTGTGTCAACATTTTTGAAAATAGAACAGTCATTGAACTTCTTAGTAATTTTGGGAACTCATGTTTGGTGAACTTAGAGAATTGTCATCAGCTAAAAAATGAGAGAAACTAGTTTAAATTAATCCCCATTCTAACCCAATAGAATTCTATTTTAATGCTTTACTGTTATCTGTGCATATGTATAATTATTCGGCACTCATTTTTGCTAAATGTATCCAGGAGGGAAATACTTTCTAATGGAGTTCCTCAAAATTATGTCTCTTTTAAAAAAACCTATTTAAATGACTTTAGAGAGGTCATAAACACTTTAGTGTTTAAGGACATGGACTCTGGGGATAGAATGCCTGGATTCAAATTCCCTGCTCTGCCATTTGGTAGCCCTGTGCCTCAAACTTAACCCCTCTGTTCCCGGCATTTCCTTGTATGTAAAATGCCTGGCACACAATAAGCACCATAAAAATTGTTAACTAAGTTTTTTGTAATCTTGAAGTGTTTATTTGTATTTCATTTCAGTAATTTAAATTCTGTCCTCCCATAATGTCTTCCCTTTCTCCAATATATGGAAGTTAGTATTATCGTAATGATATTTTAGTTGTTTTCTGTCACACCACCCCTCACATACACTTATTCAGCAGATATTTGTTGTGCCCTATTATGGGCAAGGTCCTGTGTAAAGGACTAGGTATGTACTGGTTAGTGATTCTTGATTTCAGTGCTTAATGATCACAAGGAAATGTGGAACTAAGTTTTAAAGCCAATACTGGCAATTATGTCATTGTATAGTACTACAAATTTGTCAACTACTAGTTTTTAAAAACATCTTTATTGAGATATAATTCACGTATCACAGGTGTAATTCACCCATTTGAAGTATACAATTCAGTGATTTTAGTTTTTATACAGAGTTGTGCAAGCATGACCACAATTTAATTTTAGAGCATTTTCAACAGCCGGAAAAGAAACCCCATAACAATTAGCTGTCACTTTCTATTCCCTCACCCCTCTGCCCTATGCAACACTAATCTACTTTCTGTGTCTGTGGATTTGCCTATTCTGGACTTCTCACATAAATGGAATCATACAATTTGTTGTCTTTTGTGACTGGCTTGTGTCACTAAGCATAATGTTTTCAAGGTTTATCCATGTTGTTGCATGTATCAGTACTTCATTTCATTTTATTGCCAAATAATATTCCATTGTATGGCTATGCCACATTTCGTTTATCCATTCATCAGTTGATGGACATTTATGTTGTTTCCACTTTTGAGCTATTATAGCTAATGCTGCTATAAACATTCATATGCAAATTTTTGTGTGAACCTACATTTTCATTTCTCTTGGGTATATACCTAAGAGGTCTAACTTTCTGAGGAACTACCATATTCTTTTTCCAAAGGGGTTGTATCATTTTACATTCCCACTAGCAATGTATGAGGGTTTCGGTTTCGCCACATCCCCATAACACTTGTTATTATCTTCTGTCTTTTTTACTATAGCCCTCTTATTGAATATGAAGTGGTATATCATTGTGGTTTTCATTTGTATTTCTCTGATGGCTAATGATATTCGTGTATTTTCCTGTGCTTATTTTCCATGTCTGTATCTTCTTTGGAAAACTATCTAATCACATCCTTTGTCCATCTTTTCAATTGGGTTATTTATCTTTATATTATTGAGTTATAAGAGTTCTTTATATATTCCGAATATTAGACTCTTATCAGGCATATGATTTGCCAACATTTTCTTCCATTCTGTAGGTTTTCTTTTCACTTTCTTGATGGTATCATTTGCAACACAAAAGTTTTTGATTTTAATGTAGCCTGGTTTATCTAATTTTTCTTTTGTCGTTTGTGCTTTTGGTATTATAGATAAGAAACCATTGCCTAATCCAGGGTCGTAAAGATTTATTCTTATGTTTTCTTCTAAGAATTTAATAGTTTTATGCTTTTAGCTTTTAACATGTAGATCTGTGATCCATTTTGAGTTAATTTTTGTGTGTAGTGTAAGGAAGGGGTCCAACTTCATTCTTTTGTGTGTGGATATCTAGTTGTCCCAGCACCATTTTTGTGTGTGTGTGAAGAAGATCAGCCCTGAGCTAACATCCGATGCCAATGCTCCTCTTTTTTGCTGAGGAAGATTGGCCCTGGGCTAACATCCATGCTCATCTTCCTCTACTTTATATGGGCCGCCACCACAGCATGGCTTGACAAGCGGTGCGTCAGTGCGCGCCAGGGATCCGAACCTTCGAACCCCAGGCCACCGCAGCGGAGTGCTCGCACTTAACTGCTGCGCCACCGGGCTGGCCCCCCAGCACCATTTTTGGTGCTTTCCCCATCGGATTGTCTGTACACCCTTGTTGAAAATCAGTTGCCCATTGCTATAGACAGAATTGCTCCCCAGCTCCCCCCACTCCCATTCATATGTTGAAGCTCTAACCTTCAATGTAATAGTATTTGGAGATTGTGCTTTGGGAGGTAATTAAGTTTAGATGAGGTCACGAGGGTAGGACCCTCATGATGGGAATAGTGCTCTTGTAAGAAGAGACACCAGAGAGCTTGTTCTCTCTCTCTTCTCTGCCACGTGAGGACACAGTGAGAAGGTGACTGACTGCAAGCCACGAATAGAGTTCTCACCAGAACCCAACCATGCTGGCACCATAATGTGGGACTTCCAGCCTCCAGAACTGTGAGAAGTAAATTGCTGTTGTTTAAGCCACCAGTCTATGATATTTTGTTATGGCAGCCAGAGCTGACTAATACACAGATAAACCTTAGGGTTTGTTTCTGGTCTCTCAGTTCTATTCCATTGGTCTGTATGTCTGTCCTTAATGCCAGTGCCGATTATCAGTTTGGCTTTTTTGAGAAATCAAAGTTGGATTTTTGTGTTTTTATGTCCTGGATGCTAGGTGCTTTTTAGATGCTAGTCTTTTAGTTATTTGCTGACATACTATGCTTATAATCAAAATCATGTTGACTTTAGTGTAGAAAATTATTTTGGGTAGTTAAATTTTAAATATATTTGTGCGATTTGGCTTATTTTTCTTCATTTTGTGCTCTGACAGTTGCTTGAGTCATCTGTTTTTCTTTATTATTTCAGAGTTTCTTATATAAAGCTCCTATAACCATAAATGGAAAATTGCCTAACCTTGGCTTCCCCTGTGTGTGAGAACAGTATGACATACTATAATTTAATCAGATACTTTTAAGTGCAATTTAGAAAATTATTATCATTTTCCAGTATAGATCATAGGCTTATTATTGAGTTCCAACTGTCAATTTTAAAATGTACACATTTTTTTCTAGTTATTATAAGAGCAAGCTCTGTAGTCCAGCCAGGTCTACCACTTCTAACTGTATAAAATTTGGACTAATCACTTACCATTAGTTTCCTCACCTGAAAAATGGACAAAATAACAATACCTATTGTTGTGAGGATTAAGTGAGATACTTATAAAGCACTTAGCATAGTGGCCTGGCATATAGTAAGCACTGAATACATTTTAATAAGTGTTATTCATAGTAATAGGCTCAATGAGAAATTATACATTTCTTCAGCTATTGAGTTTATGTTTACAAGAAGATGCTTGAGATAGGTCAAATTTTTATATGTTAGACAAAGGGAGAAATTATATCAATGTTACCCTTTGTTATCATTCAAAGTAATAGGAAAAAAGATTGAATGAGAGACAGTATGATAGAGTGGAGGAAGCACTGGATTCGGCAACAAGACAGGGACCTGCCTTCTGGCTGTGCATTATCTTGTTTTATCGTTTCTTTGAGCCTGTTTTCTCATATTTAGAACAAGGAAGTTGGAGTAGATGGCTTTGTGCTTCATAGCACTTCACAATCCTCTATTTTAAGTACTTAATCACATTCTGTTTTGTATTAGGTTAGTCATGTATGTCTGTGGTTGCATAAGCTCCTTGAAATTAAATCGTCTCATTGATGTGAACATTGCCAGTGGTATCTCATGTCGTGTCTTGCACATAGAAAGTGCTTGTGATGCACCCCCTCCCTTTTTTTAGAAGATTGCATTGAAATTTGTCTATATTAATAGAAAGCATAAAGAGAGGATTATAATGTAAAATATTGAGATTAAAATTTTTTTAGTAAAAATTCTGATAAAATAGGTTTTTGAGTTTTTACTATATGAAATTCAGACCTTATAAGTGTTTTCAATGCACATCCTTTCTCTTTAAATAACCAATAAAGATTTTAAAATATTCTGTTATGTTGCTGCTTATGGTAGAGTCCTTCGGTATGTCCTTGAGTTAGAGTAGGAAATAAAGTCTTTGAAAAATTGTTCTATATACAGTGACTTCAGATATGGCTCAAATGATTGGCAATGGAAAGGAGTTTCTGCTTTGTGACCTCATGATTAAAATTCAACGTAGAATCTTAAAAATCTTTGATTTACCAAGAAGACTTACCCTGTTATAATTGTCAGAGAGTGTGTGTGCATGTGTGTGTGAAGGAGGGAATACCTTTGAGTTTTCAGTTTAACATCAGTAACTGGGAGATGCTAGGATAGAGTGTCAATCAGGTAAACACATAGAACAGCGTAGAACAAAGGATTCCATTTCCACTGCAGCTTTCTCAGGTGGTAATTTTCTCCCACTTCCCTTATACTAGTTGGGCTGGAAGCGGGTGGGATGGGTGTCTTGCTGTATTAACTATATTTAACTACATTAAGTGTATTTTCTTTTTTTCCTTTTTTTTAAATTTTTTTGTGAGGAAGATGAGCCCTGAGCTAACATCCATGCTAATCCTTCTCTTTTTGCTGAGGAAGACTGGCTCTGAGCTAACATCTATTGCCAATCCTCCTCCTTTTTTTTTTTCCCCCAAAGCCCCAGTAGATAGTTGTATGTCATAGTTGCACATCCTTCTAGTTGCTGTACATGGGACGGGGCCTCAGCATGGCCGGAGAAGCAATGCGTTGGTGCGTGCCTGGGATCCGAACCCCAGCCGCTAGTAGCGGAGCGCGCGCACTTAACCACTAAGGCCCTGCCCATTTTTTAATTGGGTTGTCGTCATATTATTGAGTTGTAGAAATTCTTTATATATTCTCGATACAAGTCTCTTATCAGGTATATGATTTGCAAAAGTTTTCTCCCATTCTGTGGGTTGTCTTTTAACTTTCTTGATGGTGTCCTTGAAAGCATAAAAGTTTTAAATTCCTATGATTTCCACTTTATCTTTTTGGTGTCATATCTAAGAGACCATTGCCTAATCCAAGGTCAGGAAGATTTATACCGATGTATACTTATAAAAGTTTTATACTTTTGGTTTTTACATTTAGGTCTTTGACCTATTCTGAGTTAATTTTTGTGTCTAGTGTGAGGCTAGGGTCCAACATCATTCTTTTGCATTTGGATATCCAGTTGTCCCAGGACCATTTTTTGAAGAGACTGTTCTTTTCTCGTTAGATTGTCTGGACACCTGTAAAGGAAAAACACACTCCTGTGGATCTCCTATACTGTTAATACTCGACTCATAGAATATTTCACTTTTGACACTTCTGGTCGTAAAATGTGTGGGGATTTTTCCCCACACCAAGCAATTCTGAGATTCTCCAGAGACCAGTTGGGTATCCTACAGATGTAACTTAGTTCTGACACTATCTACCTGGAGAAAGCATCAGATCCCACAGGTTAAGAGCTCAGTCCCACAAGACTGTCCTCCCACCCCCGCTTAGATGCCAATCACAAGTCCAGGTTGTTACCTGTGCTTCTGACCAACTGGCTCCTCAGGTTGGATTAATTTGCTAGAGGAGCTCACACAACTCAAGAAAACATTTTACTTAGATTACTGGTTTATTATAAACAAATATAACTCAGGAACAGCCAGATAGAAGAGATGCGTAGGGCAAGGCATGTGGGAATGGGCGTGGAGATTCCATGCCCGCTCTGGGCATACCACTCCTTCACTAGCACCTTCATGTGTTCACCAACCTGGAGGCTTTCTGAACCCCATCCTTTAGGGTTTTTATGGAGACTTCGTTATATAGGCATGATTGATTAAATCGTTGGTCATTAGTGGTTAACACAACCTCTACCCTCCCCAGAGGTGGGAGAGGGCACTGAAAGTGCCAACTCTCTAATCACATTGTTGGTCCCCCTGGCAACCAGCCCCCATCCTTAGGGGCTTTCCAAAAGTCACCTCATTAATGTAAACTCTGGTATGGTTGAAAGGGGCTTGTTATGAATAACAAAAGACATCTATTTTACCTTTATTCTTCTGGAGCTGTTTCAGGAACTAGGAACAAAACTAAGTGTTATAACAAAAGATGTCCCTATGGCTCTTATATAGGAAATTACTAGGGTTTTAGGAGCTGTGTGCCAGAAACAGTGGACGAAAACCAAATATATATTTCTTATTGTAAATCACAATATCACAACACCCTTGTTGAAAATTATTTGCCCATAAATGTATGTTCTGGATCTCAGTTCTGTTCCACTGATCTATACGTCTGTCCTCATGCCAGTACCACAGTGTTGATGATTGTAGCTTTGTAGGAAGCTTAGAATTCAGGAATCCTCCAACTTTGTTCTTTGTCCAGATTGTTTTGGCTATTCTGGGTCCCTTGCATTTCTATTTGAATTTGAGGATTGGCTTGTCAATTTCTGCAGAAAAGGCAGCTGGAATTTTAATAGGTATTGTGTTGAATCTGTAGATCAATTCAGAGAGCATTGCCATCTTAACAATATTAAATCTTACAATCCATGAACATAGAATGTGTTTTCATTTATTTAATTGCTTTTAGCATTGTTTTGTAACTTTCGGTGTACAAGTCTTGCACTTGTTTGTTAAATATAGTCCTATGTGCTTTATTTTTTTGATGCTATTGTAAATGGAATTATTTTATAATTTCATTTTGGATTGTTCATTGCTAGCATATAGAAGTACAATTGATTTTTGCATATTGATCTTGTATTCTGCAACCTTGCAGAACTTGTTTAACAAATAGTTTTTTTGGTGGATTTCCAAGGATTTTCTGTCTACAAGTTTGTCATCTGTAAATAGAGATAGCTTTATTTATTCCTTTCCAATCCAGATGCCCTTTTTGCCTAATTGCCCTGGCTAGAACCTCCAGTTAAATGTTGACTAGAAGTGGTGAGAGTAGACATTCTTGCTGATCTTAGGAGGAAAGCTTTCAGTCTTTTAACATTAAGTATGTTGTTAGCTATGATTTTTTTTAGATGTCCTTTATAAAGTTGAGCACATTCCCTTCTATTCCTAGTTTGTTTAGTGTTTTATCATGACAGGGTGTTGGATTTTGTCAAATGCTTTTTCTGTGTCTATCTCATGTGGTTCTTTTCCATATGGTGTCTTAGTACATTTGGGCTACTATAACAAAATACCATAGACGGGGTGGCTTTTAAACAACAGAAATTTATTTATCACAGTTCCAGAGGCTAGATGTCCAAGATCAGAGTGCCAGCATGGTAGGGTTCTGATAAAGGCCCTATTCTGAGTTGCAGACTGCTAACTTCTCACTGTGTCCTCACGTGGTGGAAGGAGGCGAAGGATCTCTTTGGAGCCTCTTAGGGCACTAATCCCAATTCATGAGGGCTCTGCTCTTATGTCCTAATCAGTTCCCAAAGACCCTACCTCCTAATACCATCACATTGAGCGTTAGGTTTCAACATATGAATTTGGGGGGGCAGGGGACACAGACATTCAGACCATAGCAAATGGTGTATAACATTGATTTTCATATGTTTAACCACCCTTGAATTCCTGAGATAAACCCCAGTTGGTCATGATGTATAATCCTTTTTATATGTTGCTGAATTCAGTTTGCTATTATTTTGTTGAGGGTATCTTCATCTATATTAATAAGGAATATTGGTCTGTGGTTTTCTTTTTTGTGATGCTTCTGTCTGCTTTTGTGTCAGGATAATACTGGCCTCACAGGATGAATTGGGCAGTGCCTTATTCTATTTTTTTTTTTTTTTTAATTTGTGAAGGATTTCTTCTTTAAACCTTTAGTAGAATTCACCAGTGAAGCCACCCTGTCCTGAGTTTTTCCTTGTGGGAAGTTTTTGATTACTAATTCAATCTGTTTACTTGTTATAGATCTACTCAGATATTCTGTTTCTTCTTAAGTCAGGTTTGGTAGTGTGTATCTTTCTGGGAATTGTCCATTTCATCTAGGTTATCTAATTTGTTGGCATTGTATATCTTTTTAACATTAAAAAATTGTATAGACTACTTTTCAAACTTTCTGCTATTTTAGATTGACCTTTCTATGGTTAGCCCAGATTAAAAAGGTTTTAAAATTATGTAGTTGTTATATATGAAAGCAGCACATTGGGAAACTAGTTTTTAAGAATCACCAACATTATTTTTATTAGTATTTTATATTTTGTCTTTTAGGATTGTATACTCATCAAACAGAAACATAAAAAACTGTGAAGAGGAAATTCTTAGGAAAAAGATAGTGGAGAGTGGGGTACCACAAAAGAAACATGACTTCACTTTTGAAAAGCGTGCTGACAATGGTGGAAGGTCGTCTACAGAGTTCTTAGGTAAAAAATCATCTGATTCTTCTTTTCTGAAGTGTGAAATTCCAGAGGATATCTGCGATGGAGAGGACAATTTAATTTCCACTGGTGAGCTATTTTTTGTGGATGTTTATAAAATTTTATAGCAATAAAAGTAATTATATTCTGATACAGTTAGAGAAAAGTATACTCAAAAAATCAGCTCTACTAATTTTTTTTAATAAGTAAATGAAATGAAAGTAAATGTAATGACAGTAAATTTTTTATGGGTAAGTGAAAATAATAATGTGGTCAACTCTTAGTTTTCCCAAGTAATTGGAGATGGAGTTATTATCAATAAATACACACATAATTCACAGTTCTCCTTTTAAACCTCCAGATGTCATCATCCTTATTCTAATCTACTCCAATAAAAGCTTTAGCAAGGCCGCCCCTGTGGCTTAGCAGTTAAGTGCACGCCCTCCACTACTGGCGGCCCGGGTTCAGATCCCAGGCGCGCACCAACGCACCGCTTCTCCGGCCATGCTGAGGCCGCGTCCCACATACACCAACTAGAAGGATGTGCAACTATGACATACAACTATCTACTGGGGCTTTGGGGAAAAAAAGGAGGAGGATTGGCAATAGATGTTAGCTCAGAGCCAGTCTTCCTCAGCAAAAAGAGGAGGATTAGCACGGATGTTAGCTCAGGGCTGATCTTCCTCACACACACAAAAAAAATCTTTAGCAGACTATAGAGTCAGTTCTGTTATAACCCAATATATGCATTCCTTAAAAAACACCATGTGACACAAAAAATCACCGTTATATTTTGTCATGACACAAAAAATTACTGAAAATTTTGTTGTGACACATTTTAAAAAGATAGGAACCTAAGAAAAATGGTAGCATAGTTTTACACGTTAAATGATTCAGAAATACATAAAGACTACAATAAATACGATATTTGACTTTGAAAAAGACCTTTAGTTTGTTTGTGGTACTGGGTGTCAGAGGGTTGCAGCTTGTGAATTATTGTGAATTGGTGGAAGGAGGATGTTAAGGGTTTGGATTTAGATGTAGTAAATATTCTAACAGGAAACTCGAGGTCTCTGGATGGGAGAACAGGCTGTTTATTACTCACAGAGCATCTTAGCACCAATTCCCAACCCCCTATCTCCATGAGGCTATGTGGTGAGGGTGTTACCCTGCACCACAGGAGAGGAACACCAAACTTAGGAGACTTTTATAGGCTGCTGGCAGATCTTCCTATTCTCCTCAGCACAAAAAGAAAGAGAGACCTTTACTTTGGAAGGTAAATAAATCTTCTCTGGGGACGGGAGGGAAAGGTAGCTTTACTACCCTGGAGTGTAAGGAAATGGTTCAGGGGAGAGGAAAGTCTCTAAAACTTTCTGGAGCATCACATTATCTCTAGTTTCCAAGGCATGTTCGCTGTTTAATCATCCTTTATCCAAATTTGCCAGTGCTCTGTTCAGAAAGGCCAGATCACACAGAAACACAAAAATATTCATAGAAAATGTTCTCTCAACAGTTGATTATCTGAAATCAGATGGAATTTGTAACACTAGATATGGATGGGTGTGAACTGAGATATTTGGTGGATGTTTTAGGTGTTTATGTGTGTTTTGTGTATTATTACATGGCTCAGTTCAGCTGGGTGCAGTTTTCTGCATTGACCTCGGGTTTCTCGTGGATGTACTTGCACCTAAGCGAATGAAGAACTCATGTTATGCTCAAATTGTTCTCTAATATATCAATTGTGTTGGATCAAACTCATGTTTTCAAAACAAGTGTTATAGCAGAATTGAATGTATTTGAAAGTATCTGTTAACTAAAGGATTTTACTAGTGATGTTTAGTGCAACAACAATAATAATGAGAAAAAACTGATTTAAGCTCAGATTCCTTTTATATACATTTACTATATCTAGTTATGGTGAATGAATGAATGAATGTCTATCTATTCTAGGCTTTGAGGTAGATCCATTCATATATTTTATCTCATTCAGTCTCAAAGAACCGTAAGAAGTAAGTGGTTACAGACTGATTTTATAGATGAGGATTCCAAGACTCAGAGAGTATAAGGGACTTTCCTAAGGCCACACAGAGCAGTTGGCAGAGCTCGTATTTGATACCCATTTTTCCTGCCTCTAGTCTAGAGCTCTGCCATGGCCCCACAGCAACCCAATAAAGTGGCCAAACAAGTTATGAGTATAAGTGAAAAGAGCTCGTTTACCCCTCACCCCCCTGCCTTTTAACTACTTTCTCCATTACTCCATGGGAAACCGCCATGTTT
The DNA here is from genome assembly GCF_020826845.1 of Diceros bicornis minor. NCBI lineage: Eukaryota > Metazoa > Chordata > Mammalia > Perissodactyla > Rhinocerotidae > Diceros > Diceros bicornis. Next base: position 28,424,634 of record NC_080743.1, read on the forward strand.
ACTAGTTTAACAGACACTTGTGGTCCACATCTTATTAACTTCTTTGCAGTCTTTCATACCGTCGTTGTCGCCCTCCTTGAAACTTCCTCCGTCTTCTATGACACTGTGCTCTCTTTATTTTCTTTCTTGGCTACTCCTCAGTCTCCTTCACTGGCACATCATCTTTCTGCTCCTTAAATAATGATATTCTCCAATTTTTTTTGAGCTTCATATCCAACCACTTACTAGACATATCTGTCTAAATATACCTTAAATATCTCAAAATTTACGTTGTCTCAAACTCACCTAATTACCCACCTCTGGCAACCTGCTCTCTTTTTTAAATACTCTATCAATGTGAATTATATCACCATCTTTCTACTTAGTTGCTCTCTTTACCCTTCATTCGATTCGTGACCATGTCTGTTGATTTATCTCCTAAATATTCTTAAATACTTCTCTTTATCCTCCTGCCATTTCTTTATTTCAGGACTTTGCTATTTTCCTGGAGAATTTGCACCCCAACTAGTCACCAGGCCTCTCGTTGTGCCACTCTCCATTTATATTGTATGGAACAATGTTCATTGCAAGTCTGTCATGGCACTCCAGTTATTAAAATTCTTCAGTAGTCTCCCTTAGTCTTAATATAAGTTTCAAATTCTTTCTCCTGGTATAAGGGGATTTCATGAACTGGCTCCTGCCTAGAACTCTGCTGCCTCCTCTCCTCACAACTCACCAATACGCCCCAAAACTCTAGTCTTACCAAATTACTTGGTGTCATTCCTCCCACCCCCCAACCCCGAGAACTGTATTTTGTCACTTCTGTGCTTTTGTACTTGCTATTTGTTTCTGGAAAGCCATTCTAATTATTCATCACATTATTTAATTGGGTATCGACTTTGTGCTAGGTTTTGAAGATTTAAGAGTGAACAAAACAGATAGTGTTCCTGTCCTGCAGTCTAGTAGGAGATATAATCAGGTAGGTTATGTACAAAGTGTTATGAGGACACAAATAGGGGACATGTTACCTGGACTCAGGCTTCCAGAGAAAGCTACATGGAGGGAGCGATGTCTGAATTGAATCTCGAAGAAAAAGCAGCGTTAACCAGGCAAAAAGAGTTTAGAAGAGAAGTATTCCAGACAAAGGAAACAACGTGTCTGGAGGCAGAGAGAGCCAGGCATGTAGCAAATTCGGAAAACCGGAAATGGTTTGTTGTGGGAGTGGAGTGGCGTAGGAGACAGGAATGTTCATAGTAAGAGATGAGCCTGGAAATGTAAGTAGAAGGCAGATCATGAAGAGCCTTATATAAAGAATAACCTTATATTTTATTATACAAACTGGGACCCTTGAGAGAGTGAAAGGTGAAAAATTATTATTGCTATTTGTAATTATTCTGCAGCAACAGGCATTAACAGGGACTGTCCCAGGCAAACCAAGACATGTGGTCACCTTACTCATAAACCGTTTTAAGGAGTTTGGGTGGTACTGTTTTTAGGCTTATGGAGTATAAGCAAAGCAAGTTTATGGTAGACTGGAATAATGACTTCAGGTTGAGGAACATTAAGTTTCTATGATTGTGTTGCTGCTTTTTCCTGACACCACAAGTGGTTTTTTTCTACATGCCAACCAGTTCTCCACACCAACTGGGTATCCAACAATTCAGTTCTCACACCAACTATCCAGAGTTAGCACAGACCCCACAGGTTAAGGGCTTAGTCCCACAAGATTATCCCCCCTTTGGATGCTAGCTGCAAATGGGGTGTCTAGGCTACTACAGGGGAATGTCAAATGACAAAACTAAAACAATTTAGTAATGAGTTTGATGTCCTTTATTCAAAGGAAAACAATCCATGGATTGGGGAATTACAGCACCTCACAAGCAGTAGAGCACGCTTCCCTGGGGATTTTGGGCAAGAGCGAGTTTTATAGAGCGCTAGAAGGGGCAACTTGGAAATAGGGCATGATTGGCTGGGGTTGCATATCTGACCTTATTTAAAAGGACCAAGGAACAAGGAAATAAGTACGGAGCCCCGAGTTGGCTTGGCAGTTGGGGATTGGCTGACTGGGTACACTGTTTCTGGTCAAGTGGAGCATTTACAGGAACACAAAAGTTTGGTTTGCTGATGTGGCACCCCAGGCAGCAGTGGCTCCTTCTTCGGCATAGAAATTTATTTCAACAAGAGTAAAAAGTTCCTTCTATCCTCTTAGGTTCTGTGGCTGGCCTAAGAATTAAACTTAAATAATAGATTAACAAGAGGGGAAAAAAAGGTTTTCATTACCTACTTTTGCTCTGGGAGTCTCACAAAGACATGGGACTCAAGGAGGGTGGCCAGGTGATTGAGGCTTGTATGCCATCTCTGACTAAACAAAGGAAAGGGGTTTGGGCTGCTGGTTGGTGGAGGCAAGTTATGGGAAGGTGAGGGGAGAAAACATATGGCAAGTAAAAGTTGTCTTGTTATTCAGATGACAATCTAGTGATAAGAGATATGTCATATGATAAGAGTAGTTTCTTCCTGGTAAGGAGATATCTTTACAAATGGAAGTTTCCTTTATAAATGTAAGTTTTTTAACAAAAGGAGAAATTTATTACTTTATTTTTAGGCAGTTGGGGGGAGGTAGAGAGCTTTTCCTGCATCTGCTGGTTCTCAGTTCCCTTTAGCTCAAAATAATCTTTATGCCAGAGTGGCATGCTTTGAGTTGACATATTCTGCTCCCCTGTAGTACCCACACTTGTGCCCAGTGACTACAAATTTGGGAGTTCCCATGACCACCCCTCTCCAAGAGTCAATAATTTGCTAGAACAACTCACAGAACTCACGAAAACATTTAACTTACATTTACCAGTTTATTATAAAAGATACAAAACTCAGGAACAGCCAAGTGGAAAAGATGCATAGGGTGAGGTATGGGGGGAAGAGGCAGTACACAGAAGGAATGTCTGTGCTCTCTCAGGGTGCACTACCCTCCCAGCACATCAGTGTGTTCATCAACCAATGGCTTCCTGGATCTCATTGCTCAAGAGTTTTTATAACTCAGTCTCCAGTCCCCACTTCCCTCCCAGAAGGTTGGGAAATGGGGCTGAAAGTTCCCACTCTAATCACATGTTACGTCTTTCTGGTGGCCAGCCGCCATCATGAAGCTGTCTAGGGGCCCCGCCCTGAGTCACCATATTAGCATAAATGCAGGTGTGGTTGAAAGAGGCTTGTTATGAATACCAAAAAAAAAAAAAATACTCCTTTAACTTAGGGAATTCCAAGAGTTTTAGGAGCTCTGTTCCAGGAACTTGGGGACAAAGACCAAATATATATTTTTATTATACCACACTGTGATATATTCAAGTTCAGTAGGCAATTTGAATACATAAATGGGAGTTGAGATACTCTGCCCAGCAAGTCATCATCTATCAAATTAACTTGGTTTTCTTTTGAAAAGTTTCTAGATTTTCCCTTTGTGTCAAAGATTAGACTCTGATCTTTTAATCATCAAAATGAAGATTATTTCTGCTGGGTATCTCCCATTAATTTATGTGCTTTAAGTCTTCTATAGGAATATCTAAAAGTAGTAGGATCTCCCCTCTTCTCCTGCCTAATTCGGGTTGGAGTTTTATGCTTTCCCTTCAAAAATCTTTATTATATAGTATTTGATACATTAATTTATTCAATAAATATTTAGTGAGGATCTAGGATGTATCAGACACTGTTCTAGATCTGAGGAATACTTCAAAGACTAAAATTGACTTCCAGCACCTTTGGACTTATATTCTAGTTAGAGAAGGTAAAGTAGGGGTGGAGATAATAAACATAGAAAAGAAGTTAGAAGGTGACATGCTGTAGAAAAAATAGGACAGAGAAAGGGGGATTGGGAGTGCTAGTGATGGGAATTGCAATTTTAGATGAGTGGTCAGGGTCAGCCTCATTGAAAAGGTGATGATTAAACAAAGATTTGAAGACAGTAAGGGAGTTAGCCAAGTGGATATCTGGGAGAAGAGTGTTCAAGACAGACAGAATGGCAGTGCAGATATCCTAAGATGGGAACATAACCTGCCATTTGGAGGAATGCGAAAGAGTTCAGTGTAGAAATAAGCAGAAGAGTAGGCAGTGAAGTCAGAGAGGTAGTGAGGAGCCGGATGTTGTGGCGCCTGGGAAGCCATTGTAAGACTTCGGCTTTTACTCTAAAAGAAATGGAGAAAGCCATGTGGTTTTGAACTGGGATTGGCCATGATCTGAATTACATTTTAAAAACATGCCTCTGAATCCTTGTTAAAAATAGACTATGGGAGTCAAGAGTGGAAGACCTGTTAGGAAATTATTGCAGAAATCCAGGTGAGAGTTGATGGTGGCTTGGAACAGAGTGGTATCAGTGGAGATATTGAGTAGTGGCTGGACTCTGGATCCCTTTTGATAGTAGTGCCAATATTGGCATTCTGGTTTGTAAATATATAAATTTGTAAATTTGGTCAGTGGGACTCTGTGCCCAGTGTCTGATTCTCACCAGATGTACTTGTTACTGTGCAAAATTGGGTTTTCTTGCCCGATGTGCATAAACAAACCAATTAATTACAGCATCAGCCTTTGGGAAAAGAGATCAGCTTTATTCTGCGAGATTGATCTGCAGGGAAACAGGGGGCATGTGCCCGATTCAGGATTTGGGGCAAAGTTTAAGAGGTTAAGGAGAACCAGCTGGCACACGGAAACTCTGGTGGGACAGGTTTTGATTGATGGGCTTCAAGCATTTATGGTAAGGTTCTAAACATTTATGACAGGGTTCTAAACTTTATGATGAGGTTCTAAACTTTTATGATAGGATTCTAAGCATTTATGATGAGGTGGGGAAGGCATTTTAACACTGGATCTTCCTGAATGAGGGATTCCTCGCTTCTGATCAGAGTCTGACTTTTAAGTTCTGGTCATGTCCAGTCCTTTGGTTCCATGGGGAGGAGAATCTTTGGTTCTGCAGTCATTTCAGGTCAAGATTTCTTCTTCTGCGCATGCTATGGCTACATGACTTTGCAAATTTTCTGAAAGGCAGTTCTTAATCACTCTCTTGATAAGATGGGGTCAGTTCTTAATCACTCTCTTGATAAGATGGGGTGTGTTGAACTGGTCCTGGAGGCCCTGCAGTTACATACTGACTAAAGTGTCCGGAATGACAAGCTATGATATACAGTGTAGTATTTTTCTTTTTTGTATGTACATGTTTTTATATTTCAATTCCCACTACCTTAATGGTGAATCTTTTGAAGTAGAGATAGTTTTTAAAATATTTATTTTCTATACTTCTCCATACTGTGCATAGTACTAAACTCATAGTAAGTGTTCTATAAATCCTGTTGATTTCAGTTGAATTTGTGTTGGTTCACAGATCATTCTAGCCATAAATCCATGAACAGGAACAGGAAGGCATTAAGTAGTGAAAAAGAATATCAAAATTGCAAAATTTTGTAACTTTCTGTGTCAGATATTCATAAAATAGCTTCACTTTTGGTGTATAATTTCATGATAATATTACCTATATTTAAATGTGTATCTATATTCAATTTTTAAGTATAACTGGAAATATATATTTCAAAGCAAAAAGTATAGATGATCTTAAAATTTTGTTTTATTTTGAATTTACCAGTTAAATATTCCAGTCACTATTGCTCTCTCTCAGTAGCTAATCTAGATAACTATGTGGAAAAACCTTTTGCTAATATTAGAACACAAAATTTTTGGATATTTATAATATTAAAGAAACTATTTTTTAGTCTTGTTTTTCTCTTTTAAAGATAATTATGACTTGGATCCTGCATCTGAATTAGGAGAAGATTTATTGAAACTTTACCTGAGACATTGTTGCCCAGATATTGATATTTATGTTGATGGAAAAAGTTTTAAAGCTCACAGGTAAATAGGCATGTGATTGATTTGATGTCTTGGTTGTGACAGTAGAGTGTAAAATGGTGGCTGTCTCTTTCTAGCACAGTGGTTTTCAAGCTCTGATTCACATAGGCTACAGGGGTTCCACGGTGATGCTGCAGGGGGTCTCTGACAAGGGAAGAGGTTTGCCATCAGGCAGGGTTTTCTGCCTGCAGGTTCACACACGCACACATGCCCCTACCTGGACATGCGCACATACTTCAACCAGAGCAGCTGCCCTCTCATCTATGCTTTGCAATGGGCTTTAACCTAAGATTTCATTAGAAGAAAATATTCTGTTGCCTAAAATAGGTTTGAAAGCCACTGTCACAGAAAATGTAATTAAATGCAGTTTTTAATTTCACAGGCATTATAGTATTGAGAATGATTATTTCTACATGAATGACATGTATTTTCTCTGAATGCGTTTTGGCTCCAAGTCTTTGATTCAAAATAGATGATTCTCATGAATAGCATTGATTAGGAGGTTTAATATTTCAATGTACTTTTTAAAAACCATTATTCTGCTTTAGAATTGGGTTGTTTAGATCCCAGGCATTTAGATTTCAAATTAAAGCCTGCTGCTTGTTTTGGTCAGGCTCTTTTTTCCAAGAAACTAAAATCTGCTTAAAAGAAGAAAAAATTTAAATAAGAAATAACACATTTTCTGTTGGAACTCAAGGGAAAGAAGTATAGCTGGGCCTCACAATGGACTAGAATCAGAACTGGAAAACTGAGGAACCCAGACAGTACTCCTCCCTGCCTCTCTTTGTGTTTCAAATAGAATGTTGATAAGTTACTTTGGTGCTCCTGAAGCGGAAGAACCAGACTATTTGCAGTAGCAAGAAGCAGTCTTCTAGGTTCAAGGGTACACAGCCTTTAAGAAAATTAGCAGTGGGTTTAGATTACAGGAATCCACCAAGCCAAACAGTAGTGTTTGTGCTCTCAGAAATCATACTGGTTTGCCAGTTAATTGACAGCAGTACGTCGCTAAAGTCTAGGATTGGCAGTTTCAGTCAGACAATTTACCATTAAGAATTTGAACTTTTCTCTGTGGTGATACCGGCTCAAGACAAGGTTGACATAAGGGAAGCCATATCGTAGAAAAGAAAAACTCTATTGTAACTTTGAATGAGCTCTGACAAACTAACCCAGCTGGGTATGCACCCTCCAGGAGATCTAACTGTTCTGTAGATTTTACAACCCCTGCTTGTGCATGTACCTCCCAGCTGCGATAAGATGATAACTTTGCTTTTTGAGTTCCTTAGGAATGTGATGACCCCTGAACAGAGAATCTATGCTGATAGCCATCATCAGTGAAAATTGAAAGATCTGGTGTGGCACTCCCAGTCTATAACACCAGAAGGTCAACATTCCTAACCCCCTCCCTAATAACACTGTGGCCTATATAACTGCTGTAAGATTTCATGCCCCCTTAAGATGGTTCTTTTGGACATGAGTCGGCCATCTTCCCTCTTGCTAGCAAGCTGTAATTAAAAGTCCATTTTCTCCTACCACCTTACCTTGCCTCTTGACTATTGGCATGTCTTGCGGCGAGCAGAAGGCCCCACATTGGGCAGTAACAGTGGGAACATAAATTTTTTAAATATATGTACAGACATATACACATTTTCCTAGTTTTCATGAATTCTGCATTATGTATAGTAAAATTCAGAGAGTAATAGATATTTATCAAGGTATTTTCCATGTCATGGATATATATTTCCCAAATCATAGTGTGTGTGTGTGTCTTTCTTTCTTTTGGGGAGGGAGCAACACAATTTTATTTTTAAAATTAATTTAACTTAATTTTATTTTGTGTCCAGGTTTTTCTTGAAACCATGTGGGCATCCTACCGAAGTTCTATTTATAGAGTCCTAAGGCTATTGTTGTCATACAGGGAAAGCAGGACCCTGTGACCATTTGTAATATGTCCTCAAATGGTATCTGTATTTGTCCTCTCTCTGTGTGCTGCCTGACATTGGACTATGTTTTAGGAGCTGGGTCTAGAATATTAGGTTTGTATTCCAGGCAGCTCTTGCTCGCATTTCTCGTTTATTTTGTCCACCTAGCAATAAAAAATAAATTTATATTAACTAGAAAGGCAATTTCCTGAGGATTTGTTTTGAAAAGATCTGGCTTAAGTTTTCCTGCTTTGTTGTTAGTGCCATTATGTAAGTTACAGTGGCAAATTCTAAATCCCAAGATTGCCTTCCTAGTCCAAACTCCAACATCTCTCTGTTTAATACATATTAATTTTATTATTAGGCTCAAGGAATATTATGTCAGTAATTCATGTAATGTAGTCTAAAGCCCAACATCAGAACTTTCTGAATTCTTGTTTTAGCTGACCACTGTCAGCATGTGTTCTAGTGGTATGGCTAAAAATCCATTTGTAAAATGGCTGCTTTAATTTTTCAATTATGTGTACTCACATATTGAACAATTAATGCAAATACAAAGACCAGGATTTATGATCAGAATTACATTCAAGTTAGGTCTCAAATTTTAGAATAGTTCGTTTGCTAGTTTAATATGTTCAAATTGGTATGATAATGAGGTAATTTCTTCTTTTATTGAGTCACTGTCTTTCATGTTCAAATTCCTTCCTCAGAAACATCTCTGATACCCTAGTTCTTCCAACATTATGTCTCCAGTTGCTAGTTGCTCTGTCCAGTCTTTACCTTGATCCCCAGCCCCATACCTGGAGCCTTTTATATGCTGTAAGACAGTCTGATGCTAATCCCTTGGTAGCACAACTAAGCCAAAGAAGTCATTTATGACTGAGTGGTTAAGAGTGTGTGGACTGTGTGTGGAGCCTGTCTGCCTAGGTTTCAATTCCAGCTCCACCATGAATTTGGGCAAGTCATTTAACCATTCTGTACTTTAGTGTCCTCATCAAAGATGGGAGATTATAAATGTACCATTCTCATAGCATGATTGTGAGGATTAAATTACTTATTGCATTTAAGCACTTTGAACAGTACCTGGCACACAGTAAGTACTATGTGAGTGTTTGATGTCATTGTCTAAGTGATAGGCCTTTGATGTAAGCTTTTGTGTAGATGGGAGCAGCAGCCTATATACCCTTTACTTATGTGGGGCAAGCAGAGAAACGTGGTTTGAATCGCTTGTATTGTCCCCCAATCCGAGGAAGGGTGGGATAGCAACAGGCCTCCAAGGAAAGTCACCTTTACTACACTCTTCAGCCTCTAGACAGGCCTTTCCATCTCCAAAGCATAACTTCTCCATCCCTTCCACATCGTTCGTCCTTGTTTGTCTCTAATACTTCTGCTCAAAGGAGAAATAAAAAGAACTCTTGCTATTTTGGCGGGGGAGGGAGGTTATAATAAAAGGAGGACTCCGAGTTCATGGGGCCCATTTGTTATTTATGTTACTACTTTTCTGAGTATTGCTTCCTAGGATACTACCACACATTACCCCTTGTTGTGGACCTCTGTAACATTGCTTTCCTGCCTGAATTGCTCTCAATCACCAGATGAATACCATCTGTAAATTGCACATTTCTCTCTGCTTGTATTTCCTTCTGTCATCTTCAGCCTACCCCCAAGTACCTACCTGACCCACTTCATTGCTTATCTCCCGTTTTATAGTGTTATTTATTATTTTAATGTTTTCTGAGAGAAACCAAATCTGTTATATTTTTTAAATAATTTATTTGGTGTACTTCAGTGTTCCATAATTAAGATTCTCTTGTGCTGCTTTATTGAAAAAGCAGGGCAGTGATTCCTAATTTTAGCTTTGTGACACTCAAGATCTGATATCCCTTCCAAAATACCTGTGTTTCCAGTGCCTAATATTATACCATTAGACATTCATTCATTGCGTTAAAATGCTGTCAAATCCCCCTTTAAAATGTAGATTTCTCTGAATATTTAGTAAATTGGTACTGAGTCAGGCGGTCAATGTTCTAGTCTGTGCCGTACCACTAATTAGCTCTATGTTCTGGGGTACATCAGCTGGAAGCTTTTTCAGAAGCATATAGGTTAGTAATTCAGAAGTCAGTCTTTCTGGGTGTAGATTCTGATTCCACCATTTAATTTTTGGGAAGTTACTTATTCTCTCCAAGTCTCAATTTCTTTATCTGTGAAAGGAATAGTAATAGTAATTATAGCATACGATGGCTGTGAGGATTGAATCAGATAATGCACAAAAAGCACTTAGCACAATACCTGGCACATTGTAAGCCTTCAGTAAATGTCAGTTGCTGCAAATATGTTTTAGATATCTGGGAAGGAGGGAAGTTGTTACCTATTCTACTTTGTCTTATAGCAGAGGTTGGCAAAATATGGCCCAAATCTGGTCAGTGGCCTCTTTTTGTATAAAACAACAAAAAGCAAAGAAGAACATGTGGCAGGGACCTGCAAAGCCTAATATATTTATATCTGATGTTTACTATCTGGCCCTTTGCAGAAAAAGTTTACTGTTCCCTGCCTTACTAGGATTGCCAGTAAGCTTTAATGAAATAATTATAATAAAATCCCAAATTACCATGCAATAAAGTGAGTTACTAACATTTTAATGTTACTTACTTTATTAGTGATAAATGGTCAACCCTGTCCACTTGAGAGGTTTAAAATAATGATAAATTAGATGTAGGAACAACAGAGGGAAAAGAGGTGAAATTTCTTGGTACCACAGGCCTTTGAGAGAGGTTGCAATGGGGAACCAAAGGAAAAGGCCCTGGGCACCTGAAACGAAACAAACCTGCTATATAGAAGCTCCTTAACTAAACTTGACTAAACCTACTCTTCAGACAGAGGTTATCTATAGAACATACTGACATGTGGGCAGAACTCGCAAGGCTAGGAGGCCTTCTCTAGTATACCTACACATTTCCATTCCTGTCATTGGGTTTGTGTCTCCCAAGAGTCACTTGGGCTTGTTCCCAAACCTGTTTAATGCCATTTGAATTTATTATTTTGATGGCATAACAATGAAATATCATATAAACCAATGATACATGAAATATGAAGAGAGGTAGTGTTCTGGTGAAAACTAAAGTGAATGCTTTGGAAAGATTTAATAAGAAAGAGGCACTTTAAAAATTGCTATTGAGTTCAGTATAGATGAAACAATATAAAAGTTTGAGGGAAAATTATAAAAATTTAAGATGATTCTATACTTCACAAAAGTTTTAAATTTCTTTCTTCACTTGAGAGAAGTTTGAACTAGAAATCATAGACAGTGTATATGGGTATAGTTACTGCAAGAAATATGAGGCTCCAATTAGCAAACCCATATTAAAAAAGATTGGTGTAAGACTAGTGAATGAATGCATATTTATTTTTTAAGTTAGAATAAAATGATTATGATATATGTGCAAATCATTTTTAAAATTCTCTCCTGGTTTTTTTGATTAACCAAATGACTATCAGTCTTAATTGTGTTGGCTAATAGGGCATTCACTACACTTTACAAATCATTTTTTAACTTAGGAAAGGCTAATCCTATAAGAGCTGTAGTCAATGGACGTCTCAAGAGAAAGCTAACTTTCTTTTTTTGATGTTTATGTTCTTTAAGATATTTGCAAAGAAGTGGAGTGGGTCATAGGGACAGCTCCAAAAAGTTTGGATTCGGTGCTCTGGGTTTAACCCGTATTCCGTTATGTGGAACTAAAAGGAAAAAAAGATATTCTTGGAGCAAGAGTACTTAAAAAAATAGCCCCAGTAAAAAAAATTCCTTCTTTAAAGCTTCTCTGAGTAATCCAGGTCATTATTCTGCCTGGAGTAGTGAATCTAGTTCAGCCTCCATCAGGAAGTATTGAATAGCAATGTACTTAAAGCAAGAGCAAGGGAAAAATTAGGGCATCTCGACAGAGCCAGAAGCAGCCTTGTCAGTTGAGATTAAATTTAATCAAAAAGAGAAAATAGTTTTTGGCATGTTAGAAAGTGAAAAATTTGGCAAAGATTTTTAATACACCATGCTAGCTACAGCATTATTTTTTAAACTGAGGCTTGTTTCTTAATTAAATAGGAATGTTTTCTAAGTTTCTGACTTAAGGTCAGGGTAATTGTTTAAGCCTCAGATGCTTTTAATGTTACTTAGATGGAAATGGCTCACATGCTGTGTTAGTTCAAGGTTTCCGAGAAGCAGACACGAAGAAAGGATTAGACTTGCAAGAAATTTACAGGATAAGTGCGTGTGAGAACATGGGAAGGAATCCGGAGATGACTGGGAGAGCTGTTAACCTGCGATGTTGATCTGACCCTGAATGAAGGAGAAAGGGAAGGAAGGAAGCTTGGGTAGAAGCATCTTAGACTGCAGTGCAGTTCTGAGGAACGTTCGGCAGGCTGTTGGAAAGTTCTGAGTCCAAAGTCACCCATCAGAAAAGGCCCTTTTGGGCCGGCCCCGTGGCTTGGTTAAGTGCACTCGCTCCGCTGCTGGCGGCCTGGGTTCGGATCCCGGGAGCACCCCGACGCACCACTTCTCCGGCCATGCTGAGGCCGCGTCCCACGTACAGCAACTAGAAGGATGTGCAGCTATGACATACAACTATCTGTTGGGGCTTTGGGGGAAAATAAATAAATAAATAAATAAAACTATTAAAAAAAAAAGGCCCTTTCTCCCAGGAATCAGCCTGCGTTAGGATCCCTGATGTGCTCAGTCACTGGTCTTGGGACCAATGTGGTGTAGATTCAGAGTGCTGCAGCTGGGGCCATGGGTCTTATTCAGTATCACATTGGCTATTTTAGGTGCTTTGACTTTCTGTATACATTTTAGAATCACTTTGTCAATACCTACAAAATAGCTTTCTGGGATTTTGATTGATTCTGTAAATGAGTGTTGAATTTTGTTAAATGCTTTTCTGCATCTATTTTGATGATCACATGATTTCTTTCCTTTATTTTGTTAATGTGCTAAATTATATAGCTTGATGTTGAAATGTTAAAGCAATCCTGCGTTCCTGGAATAATTTCAACTTGGTTGTGATGTTTATTCACTCTATTTATTGCTGGATACAGTTTGCTAATATTTTGCTTAAGATTTTTGCATCTATATTCATGAGAGTGTTGGCCTGTGATTTTCCTTTTTTTTTTGTAATGTCCTTGTCAGGTTTAGGTCTCAAGGTTATGTTGACTTCATAAAATGTGGTTGGGAAGTATTTCTTTTTTTTTCTATTTTATTTATTATTTGTTTGAGTGAGATCGATTTTTTATATCTTCCTTAAATATTTGTTTGAATTCACTGGGGAAATCATCTTGGCCTGTTATTTTCTTTATTAAGTGTTCTTTTCATCCTTTTTTCACAGTTAAATTTATTGGGTTAGAATTCATATCAATCAAATGCACACCAAGTCCAATTTGATGAGTTTTGACTAATGTATAAACTTGTGTAACTCCCACCACAATCCAGTTATAGAGAATTTTCATCAAAAAGTTCCCTTGTGCCCATTTGCCATCAGTACCTCCCCTCTCCTTGGCCCTAGGCAAAAACTTAATTTCATATGCTTATTTACCATGTTTATATCTTCTTTGGTGAGTTTTCTGTACATATCTTTTGCCCATTTTTTAATTGGGTTTTGGGTTTTTTATTGTTTGCTAAATTATAGGTTATTTTACCTGTCCTAGAATTTCATATAAATGAATTCGGACATATTATTGTGTCTGACTTCTTTTGCTCAGCATAATGTTTTTGAACTTTATCCTTGGATATTATGTATTTCACTATTTCCTTCAATTTTTATTGCTGAGTAGTATCGCATTGTATGGATATACCACAATTTGTTTATCCATTCTCCTGTTGATAGACATATTGGTTTCTTTCCAGTGTTTAGCTGTTATTGATAAAGCTGGTATGAACATTTGTGCGCAAGTCTTTTTGTGAATATATATTTTAATTTCTCTGAGTAAATACCTAGGAGTGGAATTGCTGGGTCATGTGGTGAGTGGATGTTAACTTTTTATGAAATTGACAAACATTTCTCCAAAGAAGTTGTGTCATTTTATACTCCCACCTACATGCTATGAAGAGTTTCAGTTGTTCCACATCTTCACCACCACTTGCCATTGTCAGTCTTTTAAATTTTTGCCACTCTAGAAGGTGTGTAGTGTTATCACACTGTGGTTTTCATTTGCATTCTCCTGATCACTAGTAATGTTGAGTACCATCTCATGTGCTTACTGGCCATTTGCACATCTTGTGATGTTTCTGTTCAAATCTTTTGCCCATTTTTTTAAAGCATTCTTAAAGAGAGTGATTTGGTACAAATTTTAATACAAGTGAACTATTGAGAAACAGACGTGTACCTTTTTTTCCCCTTCAGATGAATCATGTATGGTTCTGACCATAGCTTTTTCCAATCCTAATCTAATGCTGAAAACTTGATGTAATGTCATTCTTTATAACTAGCCATAAACTTTCCTTTTGAAGTAAAACTGTTTCTATCAATTTGCGTCTTACCTCATAATTTTTTGTGTGTGCACTCATTTTTTAGTTGGGTTGTTTATGTACTTATATATGTATTTTATATATATAATATATATTTATAAATAAGATACATTATATCTCATATGGGGTTTTAATCGTTTTTTTAACATCCTGGATTCAAGTTACTTGGCAGATACATGTTTTGCAAATCTTTTCTTCCAACATTTTGCTTGTCTTTCCATTTTCTTGAAAGTGACTTTAAAAGGACTAAAGTTTTTAATTTTGTTAAAGTTTAAATTTTTATGTTTTTTTAAAAACGTGGTTCATGTTTTTTGTGTCCTAAGAAATCTTTGCCTACCCCAGAGTTGCAAAGATTTTTACCTTTTTCTAGAGATTTTATAGTATTAGCTTTTATATTTAGGTTTTCGTCCATTTTGAGTTGATTTTTGTGTATGGTGTGAGGTTAACTGTTGAGCTTCATTTCTTTCGCTCCAAACCTCCAGTTCCAGTACCTTTTGTTGATAAGATTGTCTTTCAAGAATTACTTTGACACCTTTGTTGAAAAGCAATTGACCGTATATGTGTGAGTCTATTTTCATTACTCTCAATTCTGTTCCAGGGATCTGTATGTCTATCCTTACATCAGTACCACATTCTCTTGATTACTGTCACTTTATAGTAAGTCTTGAAATCATGTCTTCCAACTTTTTTCTTCTGTTTGATGGTTGGTTGGCTGTTGTGAGCTATTTTGCTTCTGGCCAGCAGTTAGGCTAGATGCAGATCACTTTATTCCAGTCACGATTGAGCTGATTCAAAGTTGGACTTCAGTTCTAATAAGAGCTGTCAATTTCCCATTCATTCTTTTTCCTAGGGTGTAGCCCTTCAGAGTCCAACTGAAATCCTGGAGTATCCACCAAATTCTCCTCTCTTTAATAGACCCCAAATTCCAACTTGTGTGCCTCCAAGCCTGTGAAGATTGCCAGAATCTGTGCTCAGCTTCTTAGCCTCTCAACCATTGCTTTTGCTTTCAGATTTTGCAACTGCCTCAATGGAAAAAGTTGCCTCAAACACTTGGATCATCTCCTTTGTCTTCTGTCTCAAAACTTGTCTCAAAACCTACCACCGTGGTAGCTTTCTGATGCCTTAGAATCATGCTTTCTTTCTTCATTTTTTTTAATATATACGTGTTTTGCTCATCTTTCTAGCCATTTTCAGCAAGAGGATTGGTCTGAGACAACCTAGTAAGCCATTGCCAGAAGTGTCTTTATCCCCCTCCACTCTTCCATCTCATCCTCCACTAGAATATAGCATTGATCTCTGTATCTCATTTACTTCTGTACTCCCAGCACCTAGAATAATGCCTAGCACAAAATAAAAGTCAATAGATATTTGTTGAATTAAAGAATGAATGAATTAGCATTTTATTTGTAAAGATAGAATGGAAATTCAAAAGAAAATATCTTTTCTGTCATTTCCTTAGACCTAAGATATAGCCATTCTTGAGCGTAATTGGAGTGAGTTCTGAACTTGAACTCAGTACCTTTAGAGTTCTGTTCTCTTTCTTCTTGATATTTCCTCAAGATAGTGAGTAACATCTTTTGGTCTTTATTTCTCCATTTGTAAATGATTTATTACTCTCTTACTCATGGAAATAGTTTCAACTGTTATTAAAATTAAAGAGCTTTCAAGAGAAAAAATTAAAAAGATAAAAAAGACTTGGGAATTAATGTTTTAATCAAGCAATCAAAATACTTAGGTATAAATATAGGCTTATCAGTTTTATTATTATAATAATCCTACCAGTGAATACAAACAGGACAAATAGATTGTTGTCATGTTTTAAGAGATAAAGATGAAGATTTTCATAAAAAATTACATTTTGCATAGTACTTAAATGTTTACCTGTGTTTTTTCCCCCATCTTCCCTTTAGAGCCATTTTAAGTGCCAGATCTAGTTATTTTGCTGCAATGTTGAGTGGCTGTTGGTCTGAAAGCTCCCAAGAGCATATTACTCTTCAAGGGTAAGTATACTTTTTACAAGGCAGCTTGACTGCAAATGATTGCAAATAATATTTCACGCAAAGTGCTTTTTGTGAATCTGATTTTCCTTTGTGTTCGATGAAATATTTCTCGTGGTAGAATTCAACAAAGTACATTTTCTGAAAATGAGAGGTAGAAGGGAGCATTTAATAATAGAGATAGTGTACTAGTCTTCTCAGACTATTATAACAAAATACCACAGACTGGGTGGCTTAAACAATAGAAATTTATTTTCTCAGAGTTCTGCAAGATCAAGGTGCCATCAAGGTTGGTGTCTGGTGAAAGCTCTTTCCTTGGGTCCCTGGGTTGCAGACAGCCACTTCTCACTGTGTGCCCAAATGGCCTTTCCTCAGTGCATGGGGCTGGCGGGGAGGTGAAAGGAAGGTGGAGGAAGAGAGAGAGCTCTCTGGTGTATCTTCTTATAAGGACACTAATCCTATCACATCAGGGCAGGGGGCCACCCTTATTACCCCGTTTAACCTTAATTACTTCCTTAGAAGCCCCATCTCCAAATATAGCCACACTGGGGGGTTAGGGCTTCAACATATGAATTAGGGTGGCTGAGGAAACACAGATATTCAGTCTATAGCAGGTAGTTTCTTTCTTTCTTTCTTTCTTTTTTTAAGAATAATTTGTATAGGTATGGATTTCAGTAATCTATGATAGTGCAATGGTGAACCTACACCAAAACTGTTAAATAGTAGCTGCTGGCCAGAAGAGTTGGTGGCAGTTTATATAAACTGCTGAGACAGTTATTAAGAGATGAACTACTTTAAATGGTGAAATGGAACGTTTTTTGGCCACAGATAATCAGTGTCAGAATCAATATGGGGGAGGGCTTTCTCAGTAGGAAAATTGCCTGGAAGTTCTGAGGGGGCCCCTTGGCCCTGCATATTCTGACCATGGATGTTTCCTTGACTGGGTCAGCCTTGGCCAGAGGCTTGGGTGTGGATTGGTGATAGTGGCAATTCCATAACAGTGGATACATGGAAAGTATTGATAAATTGTTACTGACCATTTATTTGTCACACTGGCCTATAATTGAGCCTTCTAGGTTACAACCATCTGGTTCTCTTACTAACTAAAACATCCCTAAATGCTTTTCGTTTTGTAATTTCTCACTCTATAACAAATGGAATTTTGAAACATTTGTAAGAATATGTGATGTGTTTCCATTTTTTCATATTTTATTCATTTACTAGAAATGAAACACATATACAAAAGGACCTAACCCCTTTTCTTTCATACCAGGGCCTTTAGAGGGTTACATTTTAGTTATTCTACGACAGTTTCAATACACATATCACAGCATATGTTGCAGCCTGTCTTTTGGATATAGTTTCAGCAACTGCCACTGTTACTGATTTAATTACACATCCATGAAATCACGTGCATGCCTTTATTACAGTGTGCTTTTTAAAGAACAGAAAAGACTAGACCAATGAAATAGTAATAAAGAGAAAATAATGGAAGATGTAAAATTGTATATAATCACCAAGTTTTTACTTGCTATTGCTATTAAAATAAACTTTCTCTCTACTAATTTGTTGCCTACATGCATAAAATACACGTGGAAGGTTTGTTTTTCTTTGGTTTTTTCTGTCTCCCACTAATATAGTATCAAAACATAACATGAATTGCTCTGGTGATGTTTTAAAAAAAAATGAACGTTTGCATCTAAGTAATTTTGTTTTCTTACCATCTGAGCTCCTCTTTTATTTATTTATTTAAATTGTTGTTGTTGAGATATAATTGACATATAACATTGTATTAGTTTTGGGTGTACAACATAATGATTTGATATGTGTATATTTGGGGAAATGATTACCACAATAAGTGTAGTTAACATCTATCACCATACATAGTTATAGTTTTTTTCTTGTGATGAGAACTTTTAAGATCGACTCTTTTAGCAACTTTCAAATATACAATACAATATTGTTAACTATAGTTACTATGCTGTACATTACATCCCCAGGATTTATTCATCTTATAACTGGACGTCTGTACCTTTTGACCACCTTCACCCATTTCACCCACACCCCTACCCTCTGCCTCTGGCAACCAGGTAGTTTCTCATTATGGAAGATTTTACATGCCAAGCTAAAGAGTTTATTATCCGTGAGTAAAAGTAATTTGTAGATGGATCAGTTGGTGAAATTTTATCATCACTGTTGAAAAACAACCTGAAAGATGTATGTATCCTACTGATAAGATCACTTCCTTTATGATGAATTTAAAATATCCAATGAATATAGGAAGAAGAGATAGTGCTATCAGAGACCAGCGTCTGTGTGTGCTAATCCTAGGAATAATCACTTTGGTATAATTTTGGAAATTTGTCCAGGGACTGTGTTTCAGATGTTTTAGACATATTTTAAAACTGTCAATTCAATCTCTTTAGAACTGAATTCAATAAAAATTTAAATGAAGAAATAACACTGGTTTGACTTATGATGCAACTTTTGGCATTTATTAAAAATTATGTGATTCTGTGTAGTGAGAGAAAGGTCAAAAGAAGTTATGATTATAGGATCTTATTCTATAGCAGAGGAAAGTAATTTACAGAGAGCACACACCTAATTTTTTCCTGAAAGAAACCTTAGCTCCTTGTAGGTTTAGTAACAGTTTTTACTACCTGATACCTATTATGTATACCTTTGGTCCTCTCTCCAAATAGAATCTGTCCTCAGCAATGATAATACCTTACAATAACACCATATATTTTCTAGACTTCTTCCACATTTACTATGCCCTTTAATTTTTAGAATCAGTCTTTGAGAGAGCAGGTGTATTCACATATTACAGATGAGTAAAAACAAGAATAACACAAGAGTAAAAGCAGATAGATTAAATGTCTTCCCAGGGACTCCTGGTAAATTAGTGCTTATGCTGAATGTAAATCACATGTTTGTTGATTCTTAATTCAGGGTCCATTCCACCACAGTCACAGAAGAAATTAAAAGTCTCCCATTGCTATGTGCTCTTGAGCTGGCTCTGACTGCTCTTCTCTTCCACTGTTTAAATCAGTGATTTTCAAACTTTATCCCATAGGACTCTAAGCTCCTGATAGGCATGTTAGGGAAGACATGGTGTGGGATTGGGGTCTGAGGAGAAGGCCATTGGGAAGGGGCGCCTCTTCAGCCAGAGTGCTCCACCTTTATCTGTTTTATGTTGTTCAAGATGACCTCTGAGTTTAGCCGTAGGAATAAAGGCAATCCTTAATCAACCCTCGTGAGCAATTAGATTAAACATTCAAAACACACAGGCTTCTAAAAATGAAGTCTATTTATTAAGAGGTGGTAGATAAGAAAGAAGTAGTGGCATCAACTACTGGTCTCTACTTCCTCACCTGTAATTTTCCATCTTTGATTATGACGGAGGTAATGGATAAAAAGCTCCTTTTATAATATGGCTTGACTACTAATACTGATGAACTTCAGTAGCTTGTTCAAGGGAAAGCCAAAGAGAAGTAGCCAAATTTGTTTCAAGGTGTCATCCAAATAAGTAGACTGTACTTGTAGTAGTGCCAGCAATGATCAGGCTCACTCCTCTTACAGTATTTTCCCTTCGCTTCTGTTGTGGTAATAAAGGCTCTGCTCCCTACTGGGTCATCTTACCCAGAGCTGCTGTATCAGCAGAGCAGGCTCACTCCTAATCAGTTTACTCACTTCTAATGCTAGCATATTGGAAATGAGGATACGTTTCTTTTTGATTCAATTATTTTATCTTGCATGATCAAGCAAGGTTTTCTAACACTAAATGAAAGAAGAAAGTATCTCCTGATGGATACTGGGTTTTATCTACATCCTTTATTATTATTATCATACGGTACATTTTGCTTTTCTCTCTTGTACCATATATCAAATTGAGCATCTCAGATTACCACCTAAAACATTATTAGTATCATGGCATATAAAGCTGTAGGAAGGCTAAAAGGGATTTAGGAATTTTACTTTTTAAAAAATCACATTTTTTAGGAATTTTTATGTTGTAACAAACTTATCTACAAAACAAATTCTATTTTCACATTAACTTATATTGTAAACCTGGGTAGATGTTTCCATGGGTAGTGTGGTATACAAGAAAGATCATGGACTTTGGTGTCCTTGTAGGCAGTCTTACCTCCAGTCCTAACTTGTTACATGACTTTAGGGACATTGCTTACCTTCCCTAAGCTTCCTGAGGTTGTTGAAAGGATTTAATGAGATACACTGAGGAGAGAACTTGGCACAGTGCTTGGTACATAGTATGCAGTGCTCATTAATGTTTGTCTTTTTCTTTTTTCCCTAAATTAGATTGTTCTCATTTTCTAGAGACAGATGGGTTCAAGTGAGGGCCATTACCAGTACCAGGATGGCATTGCCTGCTTTGCTTGATCAGCAGCCTCTTTTGGAACTGTGCCACTGTTGCATGTCTGCAGAATGTTTTCTGCAATAGATTAGAGTGAAATCCTGTCTATCTTTTCAGAAAAGAACCACAGTATTTTTGATGAGTTGGTCACTCAGAGACGTAATGCATATGATATTTTTCAAGAGAGACAGTGTTCAATAAATTGAGGTAGGAATAGAAGAGTTCTATAATCCTAATTCTACCCATGCCCTAGAGTTGGGAGGTAGAAGGGTATGGTTGGAAGGAAGTTCTCTTCTAGTGGAGGAAGGGGGAAATTTTCCATATCCGACACTGGAAGTTGAACCACAGCCAATATTTCTGTAAAGAAACCCCACATATTTCCATTTTATATAAATAGAAATCTTCCAGTGGTGGCTTGGGGCTTTGGAGCATAAATTGGGATATTCTCATCTCTGTTGAGAGATTCCTGGGATTCTGAACCCCTGAACCTTCAGGATGATCTTTTGAAATATAAATCAGATCGTATTTCTCTTCTGACTAAAATCCTTCAATGCCTTCTCATCACAATTAAAATTAAACCCAAATCTTTAACATAACCTACAAGACTCTATGTGATCTGGCCTCTGGGTTTTTCCCAGACTACCCCACCTAAAGTAGCTACAGCCCAATTCTCCAGTTACTCTCTTTTATGTTATTCTGTTGTATTGTCTTCATGGCACTTTTCACTATTAAAATTATCTTCATGTATTTGTTTACATACTATTTATTTTCCATGTCCTCTCTCTAGAATGTAAGCTTCTGGTATCCTCAAGGTCTAGAATAGAGCCCAGAGCATACCATTCAATAAATATTGAATGTGAATGAACGAATGAATGATTTCTATATGTTACCTTAGCCCACACACATAGGAACCTGGAACTTTAGAAAGCACATATAAAGCACAGAGATTTTGGTAGACAAGGTGCATGTTCATTCTCTGATCTTAGAGCTCTGTTCTCTCAGATTTTTCTTTTTTCTGACTCTGAGTATATGTAATGTTTTCATATCCTACAAGCTTTTATTCTGATTACACTTATATGAGAATAGTGCTTTAAATCTTTTCATTTAAACTATGGACTATTGGAGTCATTTGTTGTTCTAGGTCAGTTGATCATATCTTTATAAACACTTAGTAAAAATACAAATGACTTACAACATGATAATGAGAACGTAGTTAGTAAAACATCTATCAAGACAGCAGGAAAACGGTTTCTTGCTGTTTTTATAGCTATCATATATATTGATATACACTCAAATGTCTAGATTTTGCTATTTAATAAGACTACTTTTGTTTTTATATAGCCATTATTATCTTTTGCTTAAATGTGTCAAGTCTTAAACTATTCTTTCAATATAAATGGCCAGTTCTCATTAACATAGATAAGAATGGCTCTTGAAATTTTAAGGAAAAGTTTATGGAATAGTACACATTCTAGTAATTATGCTAGTGTTTTTTTGATTAACAGACTATAGATAATATGGCATAATTATTCTGAGATCAAATCTTATCATATCCATAGTATATAAATGAGAATATTTAGCAATTTGACTTTTTTCCTGCATATTAAAGATGTGAAGTTTTGAATCAGCAGAAACCAGTACATAGCCGTAGTAGGGGCCAGTAAATATTTATTAAATTAATTGAAAAATATTATATATTTTCAACTCAGTGTTTCTCTGAAGGTTTGGGAAGATGGCATAAGTGCCTTAAGAAGCCACTCATTAAACATTCATCAAACATTTATTGAGCATATATTAAGACCATAGAATCAAAGCAACACCTTTCTAAGTCCTACCCTGTGGGACTCCATTTCCTTTCTTCTTGCCTTCCTCCTTTTGTTCCTTTAGCAGATATTAAATACTATGCTTAACAAACTGTGGGGATCTGATCAGCACTGTCCCCACCCTGATTCCACTGCAGAGCTCCAGTATTATGTGGGGAAAGGAAATTCTTCTCATCCTGGGGGTATTGAATCAACGCTGACATTCTGCTGCTAACAGGGGTGAAGGATAAATGAGATACAAACGCTGCCCTCACAGAACTCAGTCTAGAGGGAGAAACAAATATGTAGACAAAGATATTACAAGTCAGCTTGATAAATGTGATAATGGAGGACTATATAGTATACTGCTTAAGAGCCCAAGCTTTGGAGTCAATCTGCCAGGATTTAAATTCCAGTGCCTCACTAGCCATTTGACCTTGGGCAAGTTAGTTAATTTCAATTTTTTCATCTATAAAATGAGACTAATAATAGTATCTACTATTGAATTGTTGTAATGATTAAGTAAGCTAATGGCATTCAAAATGCTTATTAGCTCAGTGGTTGGCTCATAATAAGTGCTCAGTAGGTGTTAGTTATTACTGTGTTTAATGTTCAGTGATTTTTTTTTTTTTTTTTTTTTTTTTGCTTTGGGGGTATTAAGGAAACAATCAGAGATAAGGAGCCACATGTCTTGTGTCTGAAAGATGAAGTAAGTAGAGAGGGAGAGCATTTTAAGCAGTGTGAACAGGCATGGATGTATAGGGAATTATAAGTAGTTCAGGTATAGGAAATGAATAGTTCACTTAACTTGGAATGACTGCTAGAGAAGGAGAACCAGAGGTCAGATGATAAAGAGCATTGTACACCAAGCTGAGGAATTTGGGCTTTTTTGTCTATGGGCTCTGGAGAATTATTGAAGGGTTTTCAAAGTCGGGGACTATATCAGATTTACATTTTAGCAAAGTCACTCTAATAGCAATGTGGGAAATGGATGCAAGGCGATTATTTCAGGCAGAAAACCTGCATGAGTGGATACTGTCATAGTACAGATGAGAGAAAATGAGAGGCTAAACGAGAGCAATGAGAGGGGAAATAGCAGAGGCTGAATTCAAGAAATTTTTGGAAGTATAAATGATGGGATAGGAGGGAGAGGATTAAGATGAACCTCCAGCTCTGATTTAGGTATCTAGATGATAATCTAGATGCTGTTAGAGTTTTGAGGGAGCCAATAAATAATGTACTTTCTTCCTATTCAAAATAAGACAAAAGAATCAGCAGATGAAGTAAGAAAACGTTTCCTTTATTATTGATAAAAACTATTAAAGCAGTAAAATGTGCTTTAATGCGAGAGCCAAAGTTGACTTGGTTACTATGTCCCCTCTGAGGCAGCCCACCTGGGAGAAAGTCTGAATCTGGATAGCAGATGCACTTCTTCCCCATCACCTCTTCCCACTGGTTCAGCAGAGAAGAAAGGGGAAAAGAAATCAAATTACCTGTCTTCTCGAGTTCCTTCAGACCAACGACCAGTGGTTGTTCTCCATGAACCAGATAATTCGCTCCCCTTGGTACAGAGATAAAGGGTAGGACAAGATGCAAGAAGTCCTGTAACCAGTGCTATGAACAAAGTAGGAATAAGAGAAAGAAGCCTGGATTTGAGGTGTTATGAGGTAGAGAAGAGGAAGGAGGTCATGAATTCAGAGTTTAAGATCCTGTCATCAGTGAGACATAAAGATTATCACTCCAGACTACTTCTTAAGTCATATCTTTACTTTTTATTTGTATAATGAGAACGTTGGCCAAGGTAGAGCCAATGGATAGGTATTAGAAATTAAGAGGGCCGGCCCCGTGGCTTAGCAGTTAAGTGCGCGCACTCCTCTACTGGCGGCCTGGGTTTGGATCCTGGGCGCGCGCCAACGCACTGCTTCTCCGGCCATGCTGAGGCCGCGTCCCACATACAGCAACTAGAAGGTTGTGCAACTATGACATACAGCTGTCTCCTGGGGCTTTGGGGAGAAAAAGGGAAAAAAAAAAAGGAGGAGGATTGGCAATAGATGTTAGCTCAGGGCCGGTCTTCTTCAGGAAAAAAGAAGAGGATTGGCATGGATGTTAGCTTAGGGCTGATCTTCCTTACAAAAAAAAAAAAAGAAAGAAAGAAATTAAGAAATCTTTACAGCATAACAAGAATCTTTCTAGTGAATAAAGTTGTCTGTCTGAGGCTTTAAGCAAGACCAGAGGCCTTTTGTCAAAGATGCTGAGGAGAGGATTTCTTAATGAGCCGGAGGTTGGACTATGATCTCCAAGGTCCTTTCTAGCTCTAAAAGTTTATTATAGAAGATGCTCAACAAGTAATCAGTGATTTGATAGTATACTAATAAACATTTTATAGCATACGAAAATCCATAGCTGCAGTTATACTTCATTTTAAATTAATGGCATACCTGCATGAATGTTATTTGAAGAATATGTTCTTCAGATAAAACTGAGATTAAAACTTTATCCTGGCTAAAAGTTTATGGCAAAACAGTGTATCATTGATATCAGTTAAACCTTAATTATTTCTGGATTTGAGTTTAGTTTTCTTTTATTTTTCAGTATAAACCATGTAGAAATGAATGTTATGATGCATTTTATGTATGGAGGAACTTTGGACTTTCCAGACAAAGCTAATGTTGGGTATGTATTACTTTTTAATGATTTTAAATATAAAAATATTAATTTTTTTTGGCTTCTGCTTTGTTGAGCTATGTTTCAAAGTGTCAATGAAGTAGAAGCTTCACTTTTATTATCTGTTTTGCCATACCTTGTGTGTGTTTTGGGAAAATCTAAAAACAATAAGTCACTGTATTTAGAAAAAGAGATGATCTAGCAACTCACAGTCATAAGATTAAGAAAAATCTTTATTAGACTTAAATTATATTAGAAAAACCTTATATTTCTTTTGGAAAATAAATGACAGGTTTTTATAAAACAAGATTGAGCCTTTATCAAATCTTGAACAATTATTTTACTACTTGTTTTTTAATTTTAGGATGTCCCTTTTAAACAGCATAAGAAAAGGAAAATTAAAAACCTTAAAATTAATTTAAGAATATAGGCATCCTGAAGACCAACAACGATGTGATTCTTAAGTGCTCTATAGTGAAATGACATCTAAACTGCTGAAATCCTACTGGAGAATGAAATCTACCTTTGTCTTCTAATTTTCTGGATGTCCTCTCCTTTTATTGCTATTCTAACATCAGACAAATGAAGCTGCTCTTTTAATTTTAAATATTCATTGGTTCCTTTGCAAACTGAATAAATATAATTTGGGGGAGAAAGTATCATGATTAACAGGGATTAAGTACTGAAGTTTTTCCCCCTGGAAACTTATATGAAATTTCATCATGCTCTCAAGACTTGTAGGTTTCTTAAGTATCTAAAGTATGTGTGAGTGCTCCGAAATACTTGCCAATGAAAGAAGCAACCGAAACCCTCTGAGTCATTAAATGCTGTCTCCTATTTTATGGTCATTTGTAGGCATTGTCAATATGATAAGCATCAATTATTTGCCCTCTCCCCAAATTTTTATTATACAAATTGGTTGCCAAGAGATTTGTAACTTTTACAGCCTTCGCAGCAGTTTCATGGACTTTGCTGTATATATCACTGAGAATATGAGGGAAATTTGATTGAAACAGCTCCAAATTTACTTATTCTCCACTAATCAAATCATGTGACAGTGCTTTCAACTTTTGGCTTGTGTCCTTTTTATAATCCACGAAGAGTATTATGTTAGAATTAAAATAATTCAGGTTATTGTTTTTTCTAAACAGACTATATATTATCAGGAAACTACTGTGTATTATGCCTTGGTTTTTAAATTGGAGAATTAACAGTATATCTATTTTTATTTTAGACAGATACTCAATATGGCTGATATGTATGGACTAGAAGGATTAAAAGAAGTAGCAATCTATATTTTAAGAAGAGATTACTGTAATTTCTTTCAGAAGGTAACTATTGAGTCTCAGAAATCTTTTACCTAGCGCCTAAAGTCACCCAGGATTACCTACCAGTTTTTTACCTCTGATAGTAAATAGTGCTTTAAATCTTAAAAATATTAAGTCAGGGCTGGCCCTGTGACATAGTGGTTAACTTCACGCCCTCCACTTTGGCGGCCCAGGGTTCTCAGGTGCGTATCCTGGGCGTGGACCTACGCACCACTCATCAAGCCGTGCTGTGGCAGGCGTCCCACATAAAATAGAGGAAGATGGGTGCAGATGTTAGTCCAGGGCCAATCTTCCTCAGCAAAAAGAGGAGTATTGACAACAGATGTAAGCTCAGGGCTAATCTTCCTCACCAAAGAAAAAAAAAAAGTCAGTTTAACTAATGGGAACTCTACGTGAGAAATAACGTATATGATATGCTTACAAAAAACACAGAAATTAATTCAGATCATTGTAAGTAAAATAAAATGAAGTGGGAGGTTTACTGAAAGGATATAGGAGTATCTTCTATAATTCAAAGATGGAGTGTACAGCTGGGACTCAGTGTTTAGAACTAAGAGAAAGGAAGTTAGGAACCAAGGTTACCTTCTCCATTTATCAAAGTGCATTTATCACAGTGCTTCACCAATTCTTTTTGCCTGAAACTATACTCCTCCTTCCTACCTCTTCCCTTTATAACATGTACTGATGCAATATAGTTCTCTTCTGCCTGTCTCCCCAGGTAGAGTATAAATCTGACTTTTTCATTTTAGTTTATGCAAATATAAATTTATTGTTTAAAGAAGGAGCCCATACTGTGCATTTGTACAGATGCCATTTTGTACGTTATTCTTAGATTCTCCACTGTTTTAATTTACTGTGACTGTAGGTTATTTTTTATTTTCTTATTTATGCTTTTATGCATTTTCTAAATTTTCTACAATGATCATATATTACTTTTATAATCAACAAAAAACAAATCTTAAAAGAATTGTTTACATCAATATTCCCCTCTTTTGGATACTTGAGGCAACAATATGCATTGTATGAATTGTAATTAGGTAATTTTAATAACATTTAAATTTAGATTTTTGTGTTGTAGCTGAGGAAGCACCCCATGTATTAAAACAGAGCCATGAACAGCTGGGTCCAGCACCACCACTACCACCCCCTCTAGGCTTTACTGAGAAATGGTTAAACTCCTCAGCCACCTTTAATCAACCATCCCTTCCTTCCTCTAGAAGTAAGGGAACTAGAAGAAGGAGGGCAGTCTGTGGTGTCCTCAGCTTTGTAGAAAGTGAAGAATTCTGGTGAAAGATTTCCCTTCTTTTTCATCTGCTTCCCCCACCTTTCCAGTTAAGTGAAAGTTAGGAGGGAAATCCAAGCATATCCCAAATAAAGATCAAAGATAGGGGGTATCTGCAACGAGGAGATAATGTCCTCTCATCCCCTAGAGGGGTATCTACTATATCTATAAAACCAGCCCACTCTGGAGCTTCCATTAAAGAAGAAAAGAAAGTGGTAAGAGATTTCTTGGGGGAGCCTGGAATATGCCTCAGAAACCAGTGAGAGTATACTTGATTGTGGAGATTTCTAAAAGCAAGAAGAGGCTTGCTGGAGAAGCCAGTACTAGCCTGGTGATTAGGGACAACAGTTATTGTTATATATAGAAAAAGGTGTGGGGAGTCCACTCCACACCCCAGTTAATACATGCAGGGAAGGAGGAAGACCTCAGTGGTTCTGTGAAATCAGAGGAGACGATACAGGGCCAAATTACACTGTGTTCCACCTAGGGAGGCATTGTTTATCATGAACCACTCGAAGACTCTTTATCTACTGAGAGCCTGGGGTCAAGTTCAGTCTGTCCCAGAAGGAGCCACCACATCAGCAAAGTTCAGGATATCTCCCTATTAGTATGTTGGTCTCTGGTTAGTTACATAAGGTGACCATAGCCATCCATAGCCCTCTTCCACAGGAGTTAGACCTAGGCATTAGACGAGCAGGAGACTAGACCACGCTCTGCTCCCTCTTCCAGATCTCCTACTATAAATGTCCTCAGTGATGGGGAAGGGAAGGATTTAAATCAGATACGAGATAGGTGTTTAGTGCTGTACTGAATTTCAATGCCAAAAGTACTGGAATTTGCGTATAATGTCATTAAGGGATGGAAAAAAAGGGGAATTTGACATAGCGTGGTTGAACCAATTACATCGAACATTTTAGAAATCTCTTTTATGGATAGTCTTTGGACCATTGCCTCTATTTTTCAGTCTGTTCATGAGTATACATAGGTTATATGCAGCTTTTTGTATTTTACTTTCAGTAATCCACTTAATTTTTGAAACACAAAAGGCATATTTGTTGCCATTAAAACAACAGAAAAGGAAATTTAATAAAAATTGTCAATATGGTATTTTGTTGCAAACTTTTTTCACTTTATTTTAATATAGCGCATATTATTGTGGTAACAGATATTTGAGAGAACAGTTTCTGTTTTTATTGACCTGATCTTTAAATTTTTTGCTTTATGTATTTTTATAAATATATCTTTGAATATATAATTTTTAACTTCTAGATCTCAATTATTCATTTTCTTGACAGTGACTTAAATGTAGTAAACCTATGATAACACACTCCACAGTGATACAGATTTGGGTATAATGTGATGGGTAATTGGCCCCGGAATTCCTGTCAAGCCAGCTTCAATCATTTTATTAACTTCACAGTCTTGCCTTTTACACGATTAAAATTTTTGGAATTCATTTACAGGATTATAGTAGGCTTCACATTATATATTTTTTGTCACTGATTTAAAAATATATTTTAGGTAATAATTTAAATATATGTCTTCCCAAATTCTACAAGCAGGTTTTGAAAATGACTCAAGGTCAGTCATCCTATTACAAAAACACTTGGGAATGAGCATTTCCGTATAAATAAAATTCTCTGAAAGCTAAAGTTAACTCTTTAAGCCAGGAGTCAGTCAACTTTTTCCGTAAAAGGCCAGATACTAAATATTCTAGGCTTTGTGGGCCATGCGGTCTCTATCACAACTACTCTGCTCTTCTGTTATAGAGCAAAAGCAGCTATATAGACAATATGTAAATGGAACAGCATAGCAGTGTTCCAATAAAACTTTATTCACAAAAACAGTGGTGGGCTAGATGTGGCCCACAAGCTGTAGTTTGCCAGTTTCTGTTTTAAGCAGCAAATTATTTTTTATTTTAATAATTTCTTTATGGAAATTATTCTTAAGTTATACGTCACTTAGTGGACTTTGTGTTGCAGAGGGCTGGTTATTCCTAAATAAAATTAAACTGCTGGACTTTTTAACTCGTGATTACTTTTACAGTTCTTCAGACTTCTGGGTGCTTTTAGGTTGTCAAATATGTCTATACGAGTAGTCTCTTCCCTCATACTAGTTTGATACTCTCATCTTAAGTGGGTCAGAAAACCAAATTATTTAACTTGGTAGAATTATCACTGTATACTATATAGGGATAGCCGTTTCTGATTTTAGGACAACTTAGGATACTTCCAGTTATCTCAAAGGGAATAACTAAATTGCTAATATGCAAGGCAAAATATTTACATTCAATTTCTTAAACACTAATATAACACTTTTAGGAGAAGGGTATTAGAAAATCAAATTAATAGCAATTCATGATTTAAAAAGTTGGAATCACTGACTATTACAAGGACTGTGCTGGAGGCATTTCTAAAGAAGCTTTTGCTCTTCTCTGTGAGCAGAGGATCTTCAGAAGTATGTATTTAGAGACTATATATACAAATGGGCTGATTGCTGGTCTTTTTAAGTGTATAAACCCCAAACCACAACTAATGAGTTTGTACCAGGAGAAGTTGAACTTTATTCACCCTAATGGGCAGTAGATGTGCTTAGGAACATAGTCCAAAAACTGAAAACATTTGGCGCACACAATATGTAGCACAGAAGCTTAACACCAGAGCAATGAGTTATTTTCACTACTTGTATCTACATTTTATTTATTTGTTGTTTTAGTTTATTACTTCTGTATATGTGCTTTTTAAAAATATGTTATATAATTATGATCTAACTAAATTCTATCATTTTATCGAAGGTCAGTATAGGTCTTCCCAACGTACATGTACTTAAAGTTATATTTATACTTGAAGAAGCAGATCAGACCGCATGGTTGTATTGCAATGTGATGTACTAGAAGTTATTATACCACTTTTACTTAAAAAATTTTAAATGAAATTAGAGTAAAAATTGTGTGCATTCTGGTAGCTAAAAGAGCTCAAATGCTAGTCTATAAAACTAAGGTTATTAGTGATACTTGATTTTAAAAGAATAACAGTCTTTTGAATTACACGTTTATTCTGCCGTTTAGGTATATAAATCAGATCATCTTTATGAACAAAATACTTTTAGCTTCTGTAAGTTGAAAAAGAATAAATTTAGTGTTTTCTATCAATTTTAGCTTGTTCCCAGAAGGTTGGCGCCTGTTTTAGAATGCCTGATTATTGCGCATTCAGTTGGAGTGGAAAGTCTTTTTGCTGACTGCATGAAGTAAGTGATCTGAAGTAGTGCTGATATTATTAGTTTAGGGATTTTGTTCTTCCATTCTCCTAATTTTCTGGGAAATTCTAGACTTGGCTGATTTTCTTGAGCACAATGTATGTAGCTCAATGCTTAACTAGTTGCAACAATTGAGGACTGTTGATTTAGATATTACTCAAGATGCTTAGGATCAATTTTATTTTAGGTGAACCATCGTTACTTATGTTAAAATCCATGCACATAACGCAAAGTACATTTAAAAATATATGTTTCCAGAAAAGAGAATATAGTTAGATCCATCATAGAGCTCACAAAAATTAACTGTAAGGATTAGTCAAAACATATATATGTACAACTTATGTCACTGAAAACCCAAATATTATTGAATATTATAAAAATATTTTCATTTCTCTAACTTGGAATTCTTTGATTTTTAACAGGTGGATTGTAAAGCATTTTGCAAGGTTTTGGTCTGAGAGAAGTTTTGCAAATGTACCTCCTGAGATTCAGAAAAGTTGTCTTAATATGTTGATTCAGTCTTTAGTAAGTATAAGCTGAATACCCTTGTTTGTGTTTGTCATCAAAAAGCTTACTCAATTTTGTTTGGTATTTTCAATGTTTTAAATATAAATGTAGAATTATAATATAAAAGCAAGATGAGAGAACCAATTCCAGATAACCAGAACCAATTCAGAGAACTTATCCTTAAGATTCTGTTCCTCTGTACCAACCCCATTAGTGAGGGTTCAATTGGAGAAGCAGAACCACTAGGAGGTATATATTGATTCATGAACAAAAGGGACGTGGTGCCAGGGATGGAGGTTATGCATTGGCTCAGCAATATGGACTTCCTCTCACTGAGGTGGATTTGGGTACAACACTGAAACTTTTGTATGGCACCATTCCCCAAGAGGACCAGCCATCTACCTGGTGGCAGTTTAATTATACTGGACCACTTCATCATGGAAAAGGCAGCGCTGTGTTCTCAGTGAAATAGCCTTTTGCTCTGTATGTGGATTTGCCTTCCTTGCTCCTAGTGTTTCAGCTAAAACCACTATCCATGGACTTACAGAATGTCTTTTCCACCATCACGGTATTCCACACAGCATCACTTCTTACTAAGAACTCACTTCACAGCAAATGAAGTACAGTAATGGGCCTATGCTCACGATTTCACTGTTCTTACTATGTTTCCTATCATCCTGAAGCAGCTGGCTTGAATGGAGGAATGGCCTTTTGAAGACTCGCAGCACCAGCTAGGTAGCAATGCCTTAAGGGTTGGGGCAGTGCCCTCTAGGAGGCTGTGTATGCTCTGGATCGGTTTTTGATGTATGGCGCTATTTCTCTCATAACTAGTATTCATAGGTTCAGAAATCAAGATGTGGAAATGCGAGTAGCTCCACATACAATTATTCATAGTGATCCACTGGCAAAATTTTTGCTTCCTGTCCATGCAACTTTAGTCTCTGCTGATCTAGAGGTCTTAGTTCCAAAGAGAAGAATGCTTCCTCCTGGGAACACAACAATGGTTCCATTGAACTAGAAGTTGAGACTGTCTCCTTCTGGCCACTTTGTAAATGAACAGGCAAAGTGGAATCTTCTTTGAAGTGACTATCGAGGGGAAATTGGGTTGGTACTATATAATGTGGTTATGAGGAGTACATCTGGAATGCAGTACTCCTATGTCCTATGATTAAAATCAATGGAAAACTAACAACCCAAATTAGATAGCACTGATAATGGCCCAGATTCTTCAGGAATGAAAGTTTGGGCTACCCTACCAGATAAAGCACATCAAAACTTGCCAGTTCTGCATCTCATTCATTCAGGAGCTTGATAACAACTAGTTCAGAAGCTCGATTAAACAGATTTGATGTAGCTTTAAGTGATGCTAGGCCTCTACATCGCATCAGCAAGAACAGCGGAGGTTCTTGCTGAGGGCAAAGGGAATTTGGAATGGTAGTGGAAAAAGGTAGTTATAAATACCAGCTATGACCAAGTGACCGGTTACAGAAATGAGCACTGTGGTAGTTAATATTAACATATTAATTTCCCTTTTTTATATGAATTTTTGTGTATATATTAACTAAGTATTTTTGGTTTTTTCCACTGTCTCATTCCCCTACCATCTAATAGAAGACCTGTTGGTAATAGTTAAATTTACATCTCTATATTTAAGTTACAGGATACCAAAGGGGAGTGTGAATCAATTTGAAGAACAATGATTATCACCCAAAGATAAAACAAACGACTTCACATCCTCTTAGGGAAAGGGTTAGCATGTTTGTTGTATAGGGGATAGTATATCATGTTGGGCAGAAGCATGACTTCGTTATTGTCTCTATGTGGGAATTAAGTATGGTTTAAAGAGATGTGTATAGGTACCAAATTAATAAGGGGTGGGTTGTGGTGGCTTTGTAACGTGTCAGCTTGACTAGGATGAACTGTGCTTCCCAGAATTTCCTCCTTTGTACGTTTCCAGTTCGAGAGGCCGCAAGAGACAATTTGGCGTGCGATTTGGAGGGTAGAAGTGAAGCCACAGCCTTTTTTTTTTTACGCTAGGAAGACTAGGGCAGGTGCTTTTAGCTTATACGTGTTGCTTATTTACTGGCTCACCTTGTTGGTGTGGAACAGAAGCCAGGCCTACAACTGCTCCACCTTGCTCTGTATCTTTTGGCTTTTCTTACCCCTCAGCCAGAGATGTGTTTAGCTCCATGATGAAAGGCGCCAGCATCTCCTGAAGGACACCCATTTCATCCAGGTTGGAGGCAGTGAGAACTGAAATGAGTTTTTCCTTGTGGGTTACAGCTTGTGCTCTTGGGTGTCGACTTGTCCTCTCTCCCCCGCATTTTATATCCATCTTCCCTTCTCGACTGCCTTCCCTGTGGACTTCAAACTACATCATCACATATGAAGAATGTGTAACCAGCTCCCACAATTGTATAAGGTCAAATCCCTGTAACACATTCCTTTATGTATATAAGTACCTCCTGGTGGTCCTGTTTCTCTGATTGAACCCTGAAGGATAAGTCAGACTGGGTTACACAGAAGATACATCTAAATATAACTGGGAAAATAAGTGTAGGTCATCAGCTGGTGAGATACCACTGCAAAAAAAATCTAAATCTGTGTTTTTGCTAATGAAGGACTTTGTAGTTTTGTTGCTTACTATTTGGCATTAGTTTCTTTGATCAGTGAATAGTTACTCCCTGCTCATGAAGGCAAACAAATGGCTCACCTATAATTCAGTTCATTAGAAGGGGAAACATCATTACTACTACTACTGTTATTATTTAGTGGTTTTTTTAGACCTTTACAGTTCAAAAAATACTTTTTATTTTTTGAAGTTTTGTATAAGACAGGTACTATTATCTCCATTTCACATATGAGAAAAGAGAATCAGAGAGGTAAGTGCCTTATTCAAGTTCACAATGTCAGTAGATGACAAAGCCAGGTCTTAAAACCAATCGCTGCCATTCTAAAGATAATATGATAGGTGCTCAATGTGGGCGAAGATTTTTTTTTAAAGGAGTGTGTTCCTTGACTTCAAGGAACTCATAAATTGATGGAAGAATAGGCATTTAAATAACTAAGTAAAATACAAGTTAGACTATGATGAGGAGTAACATTAAGTTCTATGTCAGTCTTATTTACCTTTGTAGCCTTAGCCTTAGATCAGTGCCTTGTACATATTAGGCACTCAATATATATCATCAAATAGGTAAGTAAATGAATGAATAAGTATAATTTATAATTCAGGTATATACATGGGATCACAGAGGTTAAGACGATTTTGATTGGAAGGATAAGAAAAGTAGTTTGAGATGAACCTGAAGAGAGAAGACAATTTCAAAATAAAGAAGTGTGTTAGAGCATTCCTGACAGACTTTTAAAATGTGACCGAGGGGGCCGGCCCCATGGCTTAGCGGGTAAGTGCGCGCACTCTGCTACTGGCGACCCAGATTTGGATCCCGGGCACGCACTGACGCACTGCTTCTCTGGCCATGCTGAGGCCGCGTCCCACATACAGCAACTAGCAGGACGTTCAACTATGACATACAACTATCTACAGGGGCTTTGGGGGTGGGGGGGAAAGGAGGAGGATTGGCAATAGATGTTAGCTCAGAGCCGGTCATCCTCAGCAAGGTTTTCTTGTTTTGTTTTTTGTTTTTTGCTGAGGATGATATGCCCTGAGCTAACATCTGTTACCAATCTTCCTCTTTTTGCTTGAGGAAGATTTGCCCTGAGCTAACATCTGTGCCAGTCTTCCTCCATTTTGTATGTGGGTCACACCACAGCACTGCCACTGATGAGTGGGGTAAGTCCGTGCCCAGGAACCGAACCCAGGCTGCCGAAACGGAGCACGCCAAACTTAACCACTAGGCCATGGGGCCAGCCCCAATATTCAAGTTTTAAGAAATATTAATTTAATATATTCTTCATATTTTATTATATAAATAAAATATATTTAGCTTTTGATAAAAAATAGAATATTTTTAGTCTTTTCAAATTAAAATTTGAAATATGTTATCCAAAAAAATAAAGAAAGAGCCAGCAGTCTTCCTAAGTCTTCTTTAGTTCTAATTCAGTTCAACCACGTGTGCCATGGGACGCGCTTTACTCCATCAGTGATATGTCCAACACTGTCATATACCAAAGGAGACAAGAAAGTGCTGTGTAGGACTGTATATGGAGAATTGTTTTTTTTTTTATTTTGATGTGAGGGACTTTGAGGTTTTCCTCTTTCTTGGTCACCATGCAGCCGTTCAGTAAGATGTGATTGCTCCCTCCTACCAAGTACAAACCATTGCTTCTGGGAGAAAGAGAGAGCAGGATGAGGGGGTGAGCAGAAGAGAGAAAGGTGTTAGGAAAGTTAGGACTTTATACTGTAATTACTTGAACTATTTCAAAACGTGATTAAATTTTTCTGTTTCAAAATATTTTGTTTAAGCCCTTTAAAAACAAATTATGGAGAGTTTTTAAATTTAGAAAAGTTAAAACACGAATAGGTGTGGAGATGGTCACTATGGTAAAATTAAAGCTGTATACATATTAGGCCATTAGTCTTAAAGCTAAAGGATAGTTGGAGGCCTATTTGATTAACACAATATCATAAGGATTAAAAAATATTATGAATCATAATGTTTATTTGATGTACAGTGTTAGGACAACCAGGAAGCTGGCTGGAAAAAAATTTAAGTTGGATCTATACCTCACATCCTAGTATGCCAAGATATATTCCAAATGGATTGAAGATTTGAACGTAGAAAAATGAAACCATTAAAATACTACAATAAACCCTGGGAGAATTATTTTATAACCTCATCAGGGGAGTGGGGATACCAAATTCAGAAGCCATAAAAAAAGATTTGGTTACATAAAAATGCAAAATTTCTATATAGTAAAAACGACCACATGGGGCAACAAAAGACCCCGAATAGCTAAAGCAATCCTAAGAAAAAAGAACAAAGCTGGAGGCATCACAATCCCTGACTTTAAAATATGCTACAAAGCAATAGTAATCAAAACAGCATGGTACTGGTACAAAAACAGACACACAGATCAATGGAACAGAATTGAAAGCCCAGAAATAAAACCACACATATACGGACAGCTAATTTTCGACAAAGGAGCTAAGAACATACAATGGAGAAAGGAAAGTCTCTTTAATAAGTGGTGTTGGGAAAACTGGACAGCCACATGCAAAAGAATGAAAGTGGACCATCTCCTGTCGCCATTCACAAAAATTAACTCAAAATGGGTCAAAGACTTGAAGGTGAGACCTGAAACTATAAAACTCATAGAAGAAAGTATAGGCAATATACTATTTGACATTGGTCATAAAGGAATCTTTTCGGATGACATGCCTACCCAGACTAGGGAAACTAAAGAAAAAATAAACAAGTGGGACTTTATCAGATTAAAGAGCTTCTACAAGACAAACGAAACCAGAATCAAGATGAACAGACAACCCACCAGCTGGGAGAGAATATTTGCAAAACATATATCTGACAAGGGGTTGATCTCTGTAATATATAAAGAACTCACACAACTGAACAACAAAAAAACAAAACAACCCGATCAAAAAATGGGCAGAGGAAATGAACAGACATTTCTCCAAAGAAGATGTACAGATGGCCAATAGGCACATGAAAAGATGTTCAACATCACTAATCATCAGGGAAATGCAAATCAAAACCACACTAAGATATCACCTCACCCCCATTGGAATGGCTATAATCACCAAGACAAAAAACAACAAATGTTGGAGAGGATGTGGAGAAACAGGAACCCTCATACACAGCTGGTGGGAATGCAAACTGGTGCAGCCTCTATGGAAAACGGTATGGAGATTCCTCAAAGAATTAAAAATAGAAATACCCTATGATCCAGCTATCCCATTACTGGGAATCTATCCAACGAACCTGAAATCAACAAGCCAAAGAAGCTTATGCACCCCTATGTTCATTGCAGCATTATTCACGATAGCCAAGAAGTGGAAGCAACCTAAATGTCCCTTGACTGACTGATTGGATCAAGAAGATGTGGTATATATATACAATGGAATACTACTCATCCATAAAAGAAGACAAAGTCGTCCCATTTGCAACAGCATGGATGGGCCTGGAGGGTATTATGTTAAGCGAAATAAGCCAGAAAGAGAAAGACAAACACTGTATGATCTCACTCATATGTGGAATATAAACCAACACATGGACAGAGAAAACTGTATTGTGGTTACCAGGGGCAGTGGGGCTAGGGGGTGGGCACAAGGGGTGAAGGGAGACATATATATGGTGATGGACAAACAAAAATGTACAACCCAAAATTTCAGAATGTTACAAACTATTAAAACATCAATTAAAAAATAAAAAGACCATAAGCAAAGTCAAAAGATAAATGACAATTTATATCATATTTGTGATTCTAATTTTCCTAATACAGAGAGTTCCTACAAGTTAACTTTAAAAAAAAAAAAAAAAAAAAAAAAAAACAGCTAATCAGGGGCTGGCCTGGTGGCATAGTGGTTAAGTTCGCTTGCTCCACTTCGGCAGCCCAGGGTTTGCAGGTTTGGATCCTGGGCACAGACCTATGCACTGCTTATCAAGCCATGCTATGGCAGGCATCCCACATATAAAGTAGAGGAAGATGGGTACAGATGTTAGCTCTGGGCCAGTCTTCCTCAGCAAAAAGAGGAGGATTGGTAGCAGATGTTAGCTCAGGGCTAATCTTCCTCACCAAAAAAAAAAACAGCTAATCTTAGGATAAGTTCACAAAGAAAATACAAACCTCTTAATTACCTACAGCTTAACAATTGTGATACCTGTGCAAACATGGAAGTAAAAGGGAGTTAACACCCCAGGGGATAAGCCTTGACCAGTGGGAGATGGCTAGGTGATGTTGATGCTATGGATCACACTGTGAGTAGCGAGGAGCTAGAAAACATACCCTTCGATTGGCTTTTCCTCCTTCCATTTCACTGTCTCAGTGCCTCAGATCCTCTTGGGATCACTTCCCAAAATAAACTATCTATATACAAGCCTGTTTCTCAGGCT
The DNA here is from genome assembly GCF_020826845.1 of Diceros bicornis minor. Classification (NCBI taxonomy): domain Eukaryota; kingdom Metazoa; phylum Chordata; class Mammalia; order Perissodactyla; family Rhinocerotidae; genus Diceros; species Diceros bicornis. The sequence continues at coordinate 28,463,164 of NC_080743.1, forward strand.
CGGTTATTAGGCAGAACCCAGGCTATGACAAGTAGCATTGACCCAGCAATTCTTTTTTTATTACTTTTATTTTTATTAATTGTGGTAACATTGGTTTGTAATGTTATATAAATTTTGGGTATACATCATTATATTTTGATTTCTGTGTGGATTACATCGTGTTCATCACCGGAAGACTAATTACAATCCATCACCACACACATGTGCCTAATCACCCCTTTCACCCTCATCCCTCCCCACTTCCTCTCTGGTAACCACCAATCCAGTCTCGGTCTCTATGTGTTTGGTTGTTGTTGTTGTTATCTTCTATTTATGAGTGAAATCATACGGTATTTGATTTTCTCACTCTGACTTATTTCACTTAGCATAATACCCTCAAAGTCCATCCATGTTGTTACAAATGGCCAAATTTCATCCTTTTTTATGGCTGAATAGTATTCCATTGTATATATATACCACATCTTCTTTATCCATTCATCCCTTGTTGGGCACCTAGGTTGCTTCCAAGACCTAGCAATTCTGTTTCTAGGAATATATCTATTCCTATAGATATATTCAAATATGTGTGAAATAATGTTATCTACAAGGTCATTCATTACCACATTGTAATAGCAAAAAATTAGAAACAGCATAAATATCTGTAAGTAAAGAACTGGTTGAAATGATTTATGGTATATCTATATTGTGGACTATGACATAGATATTAAAACAATTACAAGGCTCTTTATATTCTGATAAGAAAAACATTCAAGATGTATGCTAAGTGTAAAAGGCAAGGTACAGAGTACTGTGCATATTAATGCCTCCATTTGAGTAAAATAAAGGGAAAATTACATGATTTTTTGTTTGTATATACATAAAGTAACTCTGGAAAGATACTGAAAATAAATAATATTGGTTGGGGTGAGGGAAAATGGGTGGCTTGGGGACAGAAAGGAAAGGGAAGAGTTTTCTTAGTAATGCCCTTTATATATTTTTGAAGTTTGAAATGTGTCATATTAACTATTGAATTAAAGTTTATGTGTTTGGTCTAGAAGTATTACATTTTCTTCCTTCTTTGAACCTCAGGCTACGCTAACATTTAATGTTATATATTCAGATCAATATGGAATAAGATTACATACCACCTGTGTTATCATTTATGTCCATATTTTAGTTTTGCAATAGATTCCAAGCTAAATTATGACAGGTATACTCTATATCTGTATTTTAAAAAATATTACTGTCAGAGCATATAACACTATGTATGTAGTAAGCACTTTGTAGATACCTGCCAAGTTTATTTGAATACCCTACGTTTGGCTCTACTACCAGAATAATCCCTATAGTAGAGCAAATTGGGCTTGTTGCCTGAAACTCTTAGTAATTGCAGTTACTCAGGAAGTCACCAGAAGAGGAAAGGATGATGGTACTGAAAAAAAAAGACTTGAATTATAGCAAAATATGATTTTTTTTAAGCAGAGGAAGTATATAATACATTTCAAAAGAATTCTTGGTAAGTGGGTAAAATTTTAAGTTTTGATGTTCAAGGATTAAACTTAATTTTGCTTAAAAATTCACTTATAGACTCTCAGTCTCTGATGATGCTAAAAGATCAACAAATATTTGAGTGTCTCCTATGATCCAGTTCTATACTAGGCCCTATGGGATACAATGGTGAGCCAAAACAGACGTGGGGTTCATACTCAAAAAACATACAGACTAGTGAGAGAGATGGATATTACACAAATAGTTATGTTCATGATTGAGTAATACAAGTGAATTAAATGCTCTAAAGAAAAAGGACAGGTTCTCTGATGGCATGTATAGAAGGAATCTGCTGTAGGTAAAGGGATCTGGGAACATGTAGTGCTTGAGTTGAAATCTGAAAGATACAGAGGGTGTGTAAAGTTTACATCATGGAGCCTAAGTCAAGGATTTCAGTCTGTTGTTTTCAGATTTATTGGTTATCTATTGGTATATAACAAACCACACCAAAACTAAGTGGTTTAAAACTACAGTTTATTATTTCTCATAGTTCTGTGGGTTGACTGGGTGATTCTTCTGCTGCTGTTGCCTGAGCTCAGTCCTTCAGCTGGTGGCTGGGTTAGAGGCTGAGCCTCCTGCTCCATGTGGTCTTTCCTACCAGGTTTTTTTATGGTCTCGTGGCCTCAGAATTCCAAGAAGGTAAAGACAGAAGCTGCACGGCTTCTTGCAGCCTAGGCTCTGGAACTTGCACAACGCCACTGCTTGTGCAAGCAAGTGGAAAGGCCACTCTAGATTCAAGGGACAAGGAATAGATTCCACCTCTTTGATGGATGGAGCTACAAAGAATTTGTGGCCATGCTTTTCAATCTATTGTAATCTATCAGGTGACTATTTATTCAATAAATAGTTATTTACTAAGATTATTTTAAGAAAATCAAACATGAATAAGATATAGTAATTTATGAGTTACCATATTTTCCTTTTCCTTGGAGCACATGGTATCTGTGAATTGTCATTCCATTTTCCATAAAAATCAGTATTCAGGAACATTTTTTTTCTAGTGATATAAAAATGAATTATCATTAAATGAATAAAATATAAAAAGAAGAGTCTTACCTAATTGGAGATAAGGAAGAAAATCACTGGGGATTATAAGTAATTTTTAGCCTTTCTAAATGTATAATAAAGAACGTGTATTTTATAGTCAGAAAAGAATTAAGGCTATGTCAGTGTAGCCATGCAGTTATGAATGATATCTATAAGCACAAAAATTAGTTCAGTAGTGAAAATCTTACGGAAGTCAAGTTTTTCTTTGTAGTTGTATTATAACTTTAATCTCAGGTTTGTTTTAGCTATATTTTAAAGGTGATTTCTTCCCAGCGCAAAGTTTGCCCTTTTGGATAATAATGAATGAATAATTAAGTATTTTATGTAACACTAATGACAAAGATAGTAGCTACCTGGAATTTTGTTTTGTGCAGGAGACATCACAAGAAAACAAAAGCATTTTATTTGCTTAGAAAGTTATTTTATGAGTAGTAATCTAACTTTTTTTCCCCAATATTTTTTAAATTATAAGAATGATAAGAATGCTGCTTTTCTTCTGATGGAAAGTGACAGGCTAATCATCAGTTTACCTAGAGTGAAGTGGACAGAGGCAGCAGTGACTATGGCATCTCAGCTCCAAGAAGAATGTATTGCATTTATTGTAGAAAACTTCTCCAAGATCATTCACAGTGAAAATTTTGCTCTTCTCTTACAGGTATTACGTCTAAAACTATATCCTATATTTAGTCCCATCTTTGTGTTCTGATTATAATTATGTAAGAGTTTTAAATGCAGGTTGCATTGGATTAAATGAGTGTGACTTAAATAAATTCCATAGCAGATGGCATGTTTGCATAGGATTTAGTGCAGTGATGGACAGGATTTTTGGTTCACAAGATAATGAAGGCAGGAGGGGGCAGATTTGAGTGTCCTGGCAAGGCACAGTGTAACTCTGGCCAACTCTAGCCCTCAGTCAACATAAGCCATATTTTAGAAACCAAAGACATAAAGATATTGTTTTGGTCGGTAATACAGTTATGCTCCATGCAAAATTCTCTCTTTTACTGGGGACCCATTTTCTCTTAAATCTAGTTGTTGAGGGGCCGGCCCAGTGGCATAGTGGTTAAGTTCTTGCACTCCGCTTTGGTGGCCCAGGGTTCGATCCCAGGGGCGGACATATGTACCCATCAAGCCATGCTGTGGCAGCGTCCCACATGTAAAAAAAAATAGAGGAAGATTGGCACAGATGTTAGCTCAGTGACAGTCTTCCTCACACACACACAAAAATCTACTTATTGAATAAAGAACAGCTATTACTTATTTCTAGGTTCTATTCTTATAGTATTTGGCTCTTAAGAACAGTGTGTGTGTGTGTGTATGCAGATATTTTTAATAAAGGAAAAGGGATTAATAACAGTTATTATAATTATATAGTTATAATAATAATTATATTGTTATTAATAAAGGAAATAAGATTTCTGATTGACTTCATACAGTTAGTTATGATGATTGGTCTTCTGTTATGCCAGACTGTCACATTTCTTACACATTTTATATGTATTCCTATTAAATATCAGTTTCTGTGTTTTGTAGTCACAAGCAATGAGCAGCACAGCTGATTTGTTGGACAAAATTTTAAAAGCAATTGAAGAAAACATTACCACTGAGAATAGTTGCTCTCTTCTTATGGCGCTGGACATGTTACTGAACTCTGACAGTACCAAGGAAATGGTATTGAGTGTAATAAAATTCATTAAAATGATATAATATTTGAATGATTTTAAAATATATGCACACTTTAAATGTTGCGTGGTTCATTGAAACTAGATGATGGATACCTGGGGGTTGGTTATAGTCTCTACTTTTGTATATATTTGGAATTTTTTATAATACAAGATTTTTAAAATTTCATTTACCGCCAAATGGACTTATTATAAAAGTTTAGAGTTTGACAGTTCGGCTGCCAGATTCTAAACATAGTTTGGTACTTACCAATATTAACTGGTACAGCGTAACTTTAGTATTTCTCCCCTTTCACTACATTAAATTTCCTAAAAATGAAACTTATATAGAATTTTTAAGAATTTTTTAGAATTTTTAATCATCAGTGTCTTTTATTTTTATAATATATTCTTAATTCCTTTTTGTCTTCAGAAAAATCATATTTAAATTGAATTAGGGCCGGCCCTGTGGGTTAGCTGTTAAGTGCGTGCACTCCGCTACTGGCAGCCCGGGATCGGGTCCCAGGTGCGCACCCACGCACCGCTTCTCCGGCCATGCTGAGGCCGCGTCCCACATACAGCAACTGGAAGGATGTGCAACTGTGGCATACAGCTGTCTACTGGGGCTTTGGGGGAAAAAAAAAAAGGAGGAGGATTGGCAATAGATGTTGGCTCAGAGCCGGTCTTCCTCAGCAAAAGGAGGAGGATTAGCATGGATGTTAGCTCAGGGCTGATCTTCCTCACAAAAAAAACAAAACAAAAAAACAAAAAAAACAAAATTGAATTAACTGGGGAAAAAGTGAAATTAATATATTACTTATTTTTAATTGCATTTAATCAATGGCAATTAATAAACTAATTGCAAATTATTGACATTTTATATTTGTTCAACAAGAATGATAAAAAATTTTATCATATTTGTTACTATTACATAGAGTATTTGACCTTGTAATGTCATAGTTGATTTGAAAAGGCTGTGGAAGGTATTCATGTAAAGGCCATTGGTGGTTTAAAATAATGTTTGGTTGAAAGGATAAGGTTTAGCTTCATGTTCACTATAAAATTCTGTTGTTGAAGAGTGGCTTTCATAAATAACATGTACCCGTAGATCTTAAAAATCTAAGTGATGACATCATTGATCTAGCTTAGGAGTAAGTAGATTCAGAAAGGAATAATGACTGGTTGCTATGACAATGTGGCTCTCACCAGCTGCTGATTTGTTGCTTGAACACAGGGTTTTACGTGCAAGATCCAGGCTCTGCGTGATAAGCTGTGGATCTTCCTGGTTCAGTCTTTCTATGCTGTTCGTCACACAGAAAGCTGGAAGCTGATGAGCACAGATGACCAACGGAAAATCCAAGCAGGTATGTTAGCCTTGAGACTTTTTTATTCTTATAATCTTTGTGACAAGAGATATTTTGAGAGGATTCTAATAAGTGGTAGAATTAACGTTTGTTTGCTTCTGTTCAATCATATCTTGCTAATTGAAACTAGTGATGGTACGTTTAGGCAGTTTTAATAAATCATGCTTTTTTGCTGTTCTTAGGAAACAAAACTCATTTCCTTTGTATAAATACCAGTTTTTAATCCTACTTTATATTAGTAACAATGTTCCATCCAAATTTGCTTACAAGCATTCTTATAAAGAGATTAGAAGTATAGGAAAATGTAATTCACATAGAACAGATTACCAAACATACTTTCTCTCCCTTTTAAAATATATTTTGCCTTTCCATCTTTTGCATAAGGTACCATTTCTTATGGATTTGCATAGATTAGGTGGCTTTATTTCACAATTGATTGGTTCAGTGATATGGTGTGTGCTATTGCAGAGTGTCCCTCAGGAGCTGCACAGTGGTATCTGACATTTCATAGGTACCATTTGAAACATTAGCTTTAAACAAAAGATGTATATTGCTCAGAATATATTTTTGTTTCAAAAATATTAAAATAAAATTTTGAGGGTGTGGAACTAAAAATGGCTTCATGACTATTTTTGGGTTAAAGCAGGTGCCTTAGAAAAAATATTGGAAGATTCAGCAAGTGTACTTTTAAAAACATTTTAAGTTAAGAGACTATTTTTTATGAAGCAAACAATTTTGTACTATAAAACATGGAAGCCATATGTAATATAACATATTCTTGTTAGTTCATAGATGTGTTAAATTCTCTAATGGTTTGGTCAGAATATGATTTGTTCTATCTTGCGTTACGAGCATAACATGTTAGTGTAGCTAGATGTGATCTCAAGAACACTTTTCAAAGAAATTCAAACAAAATAATAAAATCATGAAACAACAAAAATCATGAAAAGGTCTTTAGAAATTGGAAATGTTTTCCTTGTGACCATTTCTGTACTGATTTTTAGATGACAGTTTATCTTTACTATAAAATCTGTACAATGTGAAAAAATAAGATCAGATCGGCATTCCATGAGTAGTGCCATTCAACTCTCTTCTGATTGGTACTAAACTTTATTTTTCTCCATTTTAGAAGATTTTATAGTTAAGTTTTGCCTCAAACAATGTTCTTTATCTCAATTCTTCAAAGTGCTAATTAAAAATATTTGTAAATGCACACACACACATATATACAATACATACACATATCCAAAACAAAATATTATTAATAATCCAGCGAATTGTCAAAAAGAACTTTTCAATCTATTATATCAGTGTAAAAATAATTTTTTTTAAATCTTAAAGATGTTGAATTATAATGAGTACTGACTTATGCGTAATTACTGCATTGGGAAACCCCAGATAAAGGAGTGATTCTAGGTTGTCTTTGTTATAACATTTCTTATGTTCTAGTTTGAGTTACTGACCTTTGGGAAAAATCTTATATTAATTTATTCCTGTATATTATTGTGCAGAGTCATTTGCTAACCACAAATCAGTCCTTATAATGCCATGTCTAGGATCCTGCTTTGTCTTATAGCACAGATCCTATGGAATAGAGATAGTAGAAGATGCATGGTAGGCTTACAGATAATTTAATATATTTTTCATCAGCTATTTTAATAAAAATCAAATAATTTTTGGAGATTATATATATTTCTTCAAAAAATATTTTTAAGTCCCATAACCTTCAAAAGGAAGAAATACATTAGCTAAACTATATTTATAGCTCTTGGGCCATTATTCCTATATATTTTCCTGACATCATTCAAATTCTTATTTGAAGAATATAAACATGAGTTCCCCAGTAATTCCCATATAAATCTAATCTATAAAATGAATTTTTATGTAATTCTAAAAAGAATAATATGGGTTTCAGGATTGTTTCTTGTTTTATTTTCAACAGAACCTTATTTTTTTCTCTTCTCTCTCCTCCTTCCTTCTGATATGCCTGCAAAACTAGAAAATATTTGTAATTAATTTCAACAGAGTATTTCTACATTTTTTAGGATAAACATTTCCTCATATTGTTTATAAAATATTACATTTGCCACAATCTGAAATTTTTTGAAATTTGGAAAACTAACTAAATGAAACCAGTTTCTCTAAAATTTCACAGCTTGAGAAAATTCTGGGTTTTTTGGTAAATATATGAATCTTCTCTGTGAGATTGTTACATTTCTCATTTATTAATTTTAATTACATAAAATCCATAGGGACAAGAAAATGAGATTGAAATGAAGTTCTTTAACAAAAATTCTAATATATAATAGGGAGTTGTTTATGGGTGCCAGATTGGTTTCAGCTTTTTAAAAGTTATTTCCAATGAAATATACCTTTTCCTGCTAGTTTACTATTTTCCCTCTACTTCTATAATAATAATAATAATAATGCTTCCTATGAAAATAAATTGCTGTTTCTTTCTACAGCTGCATTTGACAAAGGTGATGATCGAAGACTTGGCAAAAAGCCTATATTCAGTAGCTCTCAGGTAAACTTTTAAAATTTTATAGGTCTAAATGAAAAGATAAAAAATTTAAATTTTATTATTTTATATTTCAGAGTAATTTTTAAAAATCTATTTTTTCATTAATTAAAGCTATTTCTCAATGTAAATAATTTTGAGTCTTTTTTTAATTGAGTGAACATTTTGTAAATTTTTAAGTGATGTAAATTTTTGATATCTAGCTGGCATAGGAAGTAAAATATTGTCTACCTTTTTTTATTTCCTTGAAAACCTTTTTGGCAACTAACATTGGAGCTACTCCAGTGCATCTAGAATTCTAGACCTAATTCAATGTCTGTTTTTCTAATTAACCTACTTCTTACAAAAGAAGATTTTAGTTGTCCCAGTTTTCTCTATATTAAAATTTTAATTCACATAATACATTTTTTGTGTGAAAAAGACAATTAGTACCAAGAATATAGTTGTGTTTTACTTTAAAAGTAGTTGATGTGCTTATATGAGGTATCTAAAGTAGTCAGACTCTTAGAAACAGAAAGTAGAATGGTGGTTAGGGGCTGGAAGGACAAGGAAAAGGAAAAGTGTTCAGTGGGTATAGAGTTTTAGTTTTGCCAGATGAAAACATTCTAGAGATCTCTTGCACAACAGGGTGCATGTGGTTAACATTACTACTCACTTAAAAATGGTTAAGGTGGTAAATTTTATGTTATTTGTTTCTTACCACACACATACATACACACACACAAGTTACTTGGTGTAGTTGTTATAAAATGAAATACATTTTCTTTCCCCAAAATGTTATTAATGATGGTTAGAGTTCCAAGATAACTTATACATGGACACTTAATCAAATATATATTGGAAGTGTGGGATTCTACTAACCTAATATGTGTATTACAATGATATGGAGACATATGTTGAGAGTTCCAGTTTGGAATGCAAAGAACATATTGCCTTACAGAGTAGAATAGGAAATCTTTTCTTCCTCATCAGCCAGTAGATAGAAACTCACACAACTCCAAAAACTTCCTAGGACTGTTACCCAAAGTCTGTTCCACAGTGTACCAGCTCCATCATATGTTCCACCTAAGGACATCTACCATCAACTAAGTTTGAGAATTGCTACACGCCATAGTTCCTGTTAGAGATTGATGGTACACATTAGCACCTCAAAAGCTCTGAAAAGCACTATAATAAAGAACAGTTTTGAATTCTGTTTTACCCAAAATTTCCCCAAATTTTATAACCATGGAACATCACTAGACTCCCCCTCGACCCCTTTAAAGCATATTATACAGTTTCACAGAACATACTCTAGGAAATAAATACCTTAGAACATTTTTTTCTATGTACTTGTTCCATATTATCTCCTGTGGGTTTTTTTAGGGCTCCCAGGAATTAGCCTGCCTGCCTTCCTTCCTCCTATTCTACTAACTGGTACCAGCCAGGCTTTTCCTCCTTTCTTGCCTTCAGCAAAATAGAGCAAAGTCTCATTGCTCTTCCTTATCTTCCTGACTTTCAGACAGTCCAAGAGTTTATACTGTTACCCACAGTAGGAAGGAAACAGGGTAATACATTTCCCTCAGAAAGGCAGTGGTGTACTGAAGTGGGTGCTGGACATAGAATCAGAAGAGTTCAAATCTTGACTTCACATTTATTATCTGTGTCATCAGTGAGTCTTAGTTTGCTTACCTGTAAAATGGAGTAATAAAACCTAGCAGGATTATTGTGAAAATTAAGTGAAATAATTTATGTGCAATTATCTAGTGTGTAGTAAGTGCTCAGTAAGTGTGGAATGAATAAATGTGTTTTCCGAAAAGAGATCTTCTGGAGGTGGGAGAAAGTTAATGAGATAAAACAGAGAAAAAGGTTTAGGAAGAGTGCTATTACCGAAATACTTAAAGATAAAATTATATGATGTCTGGGATTTGCTTCAGAATAAAATGGGGGTAGTTATATATGAAACAGAATTGGCCAAGAGTTGATGATTGTTAGAGCTGGATAGTAGATACATGGGGATTCATAATATGGTTCTGTCTTCTTTTGATTATGTTTAAGTTCTTCTATAATAAAAAGTTAAAAAAAAAACAAAAGAAAGAAATAATACTAGAAACCAAAAGGGTGTCTAAGAAGGCGGCTCTGGAGGATTGCCTTCTTTTTCTTCATTTTTTGTGAAAAGCATGTGGTGACTATTGCCAGTTGGCTATTTATATATAAAAAATATATATAAACTTTGCAGATGTTTATCTGCAAATCAGAGAACTGCCTCGAAATGGGTATATGTGCATTGAATTCTCATCGTGCTATGCTATGTTGATGTGAAATTTCTAAAGGAATATAGTTACCCCATATACTGTGTAGATCTCACCCATAGTGTGATGGTTCATAATAGATAGAATCAAAGATAGAATAAATTAGGTAGGATCAGTTTTAAGGGTGGAAAGAGGTCTAAAATCAGAAGTCTCCCTGGTTTTATGTATTAAAAATAGAGAAATATTATTTTTTGAGCTAAGATTTGGTCAAGAAAACAAAAAATGAGGACCCAGGGGCCGGCCCGTGGCATAGTAGTTAAGTTTGGTATGCTCCACTTTAGCAGCCGGGGTTCCCGGGTTTGGATCCTGGGCATAGACCTACGCCACTCATCAGCCATGCTGTGGTGGTAATCCACATACAAAATAGAGGAAGACTGGCATAGATGTTAGCTCAGGGCTAATCTTCCTCAAGCAAAAAAAGAGAAAGATTGGCAACAGATGTTAGCTCAGGGTGACTCTTCCTCAGGAAAAAACAAAAACAAAAAACGACCAAGCCTATTTGAACTTTATAAATTTATTTTTTTTTTGAGGAAGATCAGCCCTGAGCTAACATCCATGCCAGTCTTCCTCTTTTTGCTGAGGAAGACTGGCCCTGAGCTAACATCCATGCCCATCTTCCTCCACTTTGTGTGGGACACCGCCACAGCATGGCCTGACAAACGGTGTGTCAGTGCGCGCCTGGGATCTGAACCTGGGCCGCCAGCAGCGGAGCGCATGCACTTAACCGCTATGCCACGGGGCCAGCGCCCAAACTTTGTAAATTTTACATAGAATCTCAGAACACTGCACTGAAGAGGACCAGTCTCCACTCTCTAAACATGCATAATCTGAGGCCCAGAGATGTTAATAACTTTTTAATTATCCTAAGTCAGTTAGAGGCAAAGCTAGAATAAGAATCTAATGATTTTTTATTACCATACCTAGCTTTTTCCTAAATTTAGCCAGGTTATTTATTATGTATGTATGTATATAGTGTCTGTGTTTGTGTGTATGTGAATACACACGCATGTATATATGTTATCTCAGACACGTTTTAATGTAATTAGAATCTTTCTATATTTAGAAATAATTAGACCTTGAACTGTATATCAACATATTCTCAGGTTTAACAACATTCATTACATTTTCTGGAATACCCAGGATGTGATGGGCACGGGGCTAAGGGATATAAAGATGAAGACAACACAGGCTCTGCTCATACCTCTGCAATCTCATACACCTTTCCAAAAGGAGGGAAAAAAGTATTTACATAAAGAATAGCAATATAATTTTAAAACTTTATTCTAACATCCCTACCAGTTTTTAAAATTTTGTTATTTCCTTCCATATCAAGGTTAGTTCTAAGCAAAATGATGAAGTAGGTGCATTTGTCTTCAGTGCTCTTCTATTTTCCCCTTTTTACCTATTTCAGCTATTTTTAGGACCCTTTCCTCCACATCCTCCAGACAGCCAGTACTGTTACTATCTTGTTTCTCGCAAAAACCAGCTTTTCAGATGTAATGTGTTATGTTTCTTAGGAGCTTTTTTTTTGCCCCTTCTTTAATGAGGACTCCAAGAAATAAACAATTGTTACCACAGAGGATTAATTCGATAAAATTTATGGTTATTTGGGATAGGGTTGAAGAGAGAATTTTTGGTGAAAATCTTTATAATGTCTCTCAAATTGTACCATATAGATCACTACCTGCTTAAAGCAGTAAATCCTGAGCTCAAGTCCTCATCCATCCCTTATCAACATGTGACCTTGGGTAAATCACATACCTGCTTTAATCGCCAGTTTCTTGTCTTGTGAGGATTAAGTAAGATGAGGTATGGAAAGGGTTTAGCACAGAACGTGGGAGTGGGCCCTCAAAAAATTTTGGATATTTTTATGTAATCATTTACCCAAGGCATCCTGACACCTTTAGGTATTAATCTCTACCATAACTTCATAAAGTTAAATAGTATGCCTTTCAAAATAGTATTGCCTTTTAATTTTTTATTCTGTAGTTCAGATTTGATTAAGGTAATATGATCAAAGACACAAAGTATTGCTCAAAATGGTCAAAGATAATTCAAGTTTTGAGTAGCCCTAAATCATAATATGAACTTCACTGTTTTCACCTCTTTGAAAAACTGGCTTATTAAAACATAACGTATTATATGTCAAAGACTTCAGTCAAGTTACAAAGTATTTTTTCTTCTTTGTAGCAAAGGAGACAAGTTTCTGACTCTGGTGTTATAAAAAACAAATCTTGGAGAGGAAATAACACGGAGTGTTGGAGTTCTCCCTCTACTAATCAAAAGATGAAATCTGATGGATTAGGAGCATCTGGGCATTCAAGTACTAATAGAAATACTATAAATAAAACTTTGAAGCATGATGATTTAAAGGAAAAGGATGGCACAAAAATAGCATCTAAGATTACAAAAGAAATAAAAACCAGGGGAAAAAATGTTTCCGGAAAGCCCAAAGCTATAATAAAGCCCAACACAGAAAACAGTGATAACGCAAAGTCAGCAAACATGTCACCGAGACAAGCTGTGGAAAGATCAGCAACAGCAGCAGCAAATGGACAGAAAAATGCATTAAATGGAAAAGGAGTGAGAAATCAGGAAGGGCGAATTACAGGTGCCAGACCCAAGGTACTTGCTGGAAACTTAAATGTGCAAGCCAAAGCAAAGCCTTTGAAGAAAGTGACAAGAAAAGATTCTCCATGCCTCAGCCTCGCAGGACCCTCCAGCAGATCTACAAATTCAAGTATGGAACTGTTGGTTTCCACTGAATGTCTGGATGAACCAAAAGAAAATGGATCAATAGGAGGAGAAAACCCGTCTGGTCATAAACTGCCCTTTTGTGAGTCTCCAGGACAGACAGTGAAAAACAGTGTAGAAAGTACCAAAACTTCCACTGTAGGTGGGTTTTAGCACTCTCATTTTTAATAGCTGCTGACAGTTAAAGTTCCTAGAGAAAATGACCTATGTTTGGACTTTTATTTAGTTTCAAATGCCAAAAAGTATTTATTTACATGTATTCATACAAACAGACAACACAGTTCTTCCTACATTGACATTTAATTTTGCTTAGTGTCTGACCAGTGAATTTATACATAATTGTTACACATTTAGTGTTCTGTCTTGTGACTCACTTTTTCTTACTTTACAGCAGTAAAACCTCAGCCTGTTTCAAAAGTTACCAATGGAACTTCCAATAAAAAAAGCATTCACAAACAAGAAACTAATATAAATAACAGGTAAGTCTTCATTCATTATTTTACCTATTCATTAGCTTTCTGTGAAAGTTAATTATATACTAACTTCTAGCTAAATGTTTTTCTTCTGTTAGAAAATTTAATGCATTTACACAATGACATTTTAAAACTTCCTATTAAATCAGTATATTTATGCAAAATGATTGATGCAAAATGATAGAGAAACACTTTACACTTGTGGCACTTGATTCTGCATTGCTTTATCATACTTGGTCTACAGTTTTATAAACTTAAAGACTTATGAACATATGGTTTTTCTGTTTTCAGAAAATAGAAAATTTTCTATTTTCAGAAAATTTTTTATTTCTTTGAGAAAAAATATATTTCATGTATGGGTCTTTTAAAAGCTCATGTTTTGGAATCTCGGTGTAATACTGAATGTGATCATTTTTCTTAGTGTGCCAAAGAAGGTCACTAGCAAAGGATATAGTGACCCAGTACCTCAGGCAGTTTTAAAGAAAAGAGGAAATGGCAATGGATGTGCTACAGCTCAGCAGAGGACCAAGAATCCTCCATCTAATCTTGCTAAAACTCAAGGTAAAGCTGAAATAGTCCTGGGTATTACTTCCTTGTTTAAATTGAATAAGCAGAACTCTGATTTGGAACTTCAGCAGCAAATAAGCAAAATATAATGTGGTTTCACTTATTTTACATTCGTTTCATGCTATAGGGATGAGATTTTATACTTTTACATTTCAGACAAGTATTTTGGTATTTTAGGGTATGAGTTTGGTTTGTTGTCTTTTGTAAGAGAAATAATTAAGGGAGTCACTCATTTATCTGCATTTCTGGTCCTGTTATGTATTATGCCCATGTTTCTTCAAAGTTTCATTGATAACTTTGGACTAGGAATTCCATCTGCAAAACCAGCACTAAAGAGCTCTTTAAAAAGTAATGGTAGGGCCAGCCCTGTGGCTTAGCGGTTGGGTGCGCGCGCTCCGCTACTGGCAGCCCGGGTTCAGATCCCGGGCACGCACCAACGCACCGCTTCTCCTGCCATGCTGAGGCCACATCCCACATACAGCAACTGGAAGGAAGTGCAGCTATGACATATGACTATCTACTGGGGCTTTGGGGGAAAAATTAATAAAATTATTATAAAAAAAAAAGTAATGGTAGAGTCTAGAGAGCTGTAATACATAGGGAGGAAGAATTTTCCCTCTGGAATCTGTGCTGTGCCTGTTGTTTTTCCATGTTCTAAGAAAGAAGAGAGTACTGATCAAATTGCATAATTTGCTGACATAATAACTGATTTTAAAAATTAATTTGCTTTATGCAGTAAGCATTCACATAGTAAGAGCAATTTGTAAAATCCTAAAAATAATTTTGAGTTAGGTAATGAATTAATACTGAAAATAAATTTAAAAATAAGCCACAGAAAAATTATTCATGTTCTGGTAATAGCTAAAGATTAAACAATTTAAAAGATTTGCTAATTCTGTTTGACAAATTTGAATGTTCAAAATATCATCTCTAGGACTTTAACCAATGTAAACAAATGGCTTCGCAAAATTAATCCTCTTTCCCTCCAGTTACCAGTTTTAGTTTCCACTGCATATCTAAGTTGTTAACCCTAATGAACTACAATAAAAGTGATCTGGTTATGAGAAATAAATTAGTTTTGTTCATGTTTGAGGGAAAAAATTGCAGCAATTTTAACACTTCTGTTTTATGGTTAGCTTGATTCTCCTTTTCAGCTGTGTGCAACAGTCTTTTTTTCTCCCAAAACTTCAAAGGGAAGACCCTTCCTGCTCTTTTGGTATAAGAAAATCAGATTGTTCCACCCCCATATATTTATGCAAATCCAATTCTGGCATAAGGATCAAGGCTCTTTACTTGAGGAAGAAAGATCCTATTTTAATAATTTTACTAAGACACTGGAATAGCCTCTCTATGTTTGTAATAGAAAAATACTTTGGGGGCCGGCCCTGTGACGCAAGTGGTTAAGTGCACGCACTCTGCTTCGGCGGCCCAGGGTTCTCAGGTTCGGATCCCCGGCATGCGCCGATGTACTGCTTGTCATACCATGCTGTGGCGGCATCCCATATAAAGTAGATGACGATGGGCACAGATGTTAGCTCAGGGCCAATGTTCCTCAGCAAAAAAGAGGAGGATCAGCATCGGATGTTAGCTCAGGGTTGATCTTCCTCACAAAAAAAAAAAAGAAAAATACTTTCTTTTTTTATTTTATCATGTCACTAACTCCTAATCTATAATTGTCCATTTGATTGTAGATATGTTACCATGTCATTGTTTTATTTATTTTGTTTCTTCTGAAGTAATTTAAAAACAAATATTGAATTTCATTCACAAATTGGAAGGTATATTATATTTTTGCATTTTGTTTTTTTAGGATGTCAAGGGGAGTCACCAAATTCAGTAAAATCTTCTGTCTCTTCAAGGCAGTCTGATGAAAATGTGACAAAATTGGGCCACATTACAACTACAGATCAACAAACATCTAAGAGAAAAATCGTCAAGCAAGGACACACAACTTTGCCTAAGGTTAATGCAAAAATAGTGGCAATGCCTAAAACCCTAAGTCAATCTAAGAAAGGTGAAACTTGGAATAATAAAGATTCAAAACAGAAAATGCTTCCCAGACAGGCTATATTGAAGACTCAGCCTTCTTCTCAAAGACCTTTAAAAAGTGAAACATCTGTTGTCCAAAAAAATATGCTTCATAATGTATGTGATAATAAGAAGAAAGGCAATGTTTCTGAACAGAAATCTCACGAACCTCTAAATAATCTCACATCTGAAATCAATGGTACAGAAGCATTCCAATCATCATGTGAACCTGACCCACAAAAGCCATTAAACAATCAAGAAAAAGAGAAGCTGGTGTTAGAATGCCAAAATATTTCAAGTCTGGATAAAGCAATAAAACATGAACTGGAATCAAAACAGATTTGTTCAGATAAAAGTGAAACGAAATTTTCCAATCACAAAGAAATAGATCATTGCAACACAGCTAAAATATGTTCTCATCCTGATGGGAGTGATAATGTAGGTCCAAAATTTTATAGCACCACTGCCCTAAAAGCCATGATTTCAAATCCAAATGAAAAC
Source organism: Diceros bicornis minor (assembly GCF_020826845.1). Taxonomy (NCBI): domain Eukaryota; kingdom Metazoa; phylum Chordata; class Mammalia; order Perissodactyla; family Rhinocerotidae; genus Diceros; species Diceros bicornis. The sequence continues at coordinate 28,479,898 of NC_080743.1, forward strand.
TCCTTCAACTCTAATCTAGTTTATGATTTAGACTCAACAAGTGCAGAGCAAATCCATTCAGTATCAGATAGGGAGAAGCAAGTAGGGAGAAAAGATACAAACAAAAAATTAAGCATTAAATGTGTGAAAGATGTTTTACCTTGTGTTCCTGAAAGGACAAATGGTACTTTAAATTCTGTTCAAGATGACAGAAAATTTAAAATTCATGTAGAAGAACAGAAACTTCCTCCTCAGTTGTCTGATGACTCTGCTATGAATGAAGACAAACATGCTACAGCAGACTCTGATATTTCTTCCAAGTGTTTTATGGAACAAATATCAGGAAAAAGTTCTCCTAAAGATATGGAAACAACAGAAACTCCAGAGAACCATGAAACTCCAGAAGGTCCATTCATGAGTCACTGGAATTTGAGTACCAGTGTTCTGCATCAGAAAGAGAGTCCTGAATCTGACACTGGCAGTGCTACCACATCCTCTGATGATATAAAGCCCAGATCTGAAGACTATGATGCTGGAGGATCTCAGGATGATGATGGGTCAAATGACAGAGGTATTTCTAAATGTGGCACTATGTTGTGCCATGATTTTCTTGGAAGAAGTAGCAGTGATACCAGTACTCCTGAAGAATTAAAAATATATGATAGTAACTTGAGAATTGAAGTGAAAATGAAAAAGCAAAGTAGTAATGATCTTTTCCAAGTTAATTCAACAAGTGATGATGAGATTCCTAAGAAAAGGCCAGAAATTTGGTCTCGATCTACAGCAGTCCACCCTAGGGGAAAAGAAAATACTCTACGAGGCCGTGTCCAGTTTGCTCAGGAAGTAGACCAAGTTTCTTCCTCAGCAGATGAAACGGAAGATGAAAGATCTGAAGCTGAAAATGTTACAGAAAATTTCTCTATATCTAACTCAGCTCCTCAGCAGTTTCAGGGAATAATTAACTTAGCTTTTGAAGATGCAACTGAAAATGAAAGTCGCGAGTTTTCTGCAACTGAAAATGAAAGTCGCGAGTTTTCTGCAACTAAAAATTTTAAAAGGTCAGTTTTACTTTCAGTAGATGAATGTGAAGAACTAGGGTCTGATGAAGGGGAAGTCCATACTCCCTTTCAGCCTTCAGTAGATTCTCTTTCACCTTCTGATGTTTTTGATGGCATTTCTCATGAACATCATGGAAGGACTTGCTATTCCAGATACTCACAAGGAAGTGAAGGTAGTATCTTAGAATGTAAACAAGATAAAGGCAATAGTGTATGTAAAAATGAAAGCTCTCCCTTGGGTCTTAGTAGCATTGACTCTTCAAGAAAAGATAAACAGAATGCTTCAGCCACAGGAAAAAAGTACACAATAGGCATCCTGTCCAAAGAAGGCAGACAGCTTCTTCCACAAGCTAAAAAAGTAAACTGTGGAAGCGATGTGGATAATGACTTTCAGCAACGCAGCAAACTCTCAGATAGTGATATAAAATCTCAAGAAAGACCATGTCATTTGGAGCTTCATCAAAGAGAACCCAATTCTGACATACCAAAGAGCAGCTCTACAAAATCTCTGGACTCCTGTTGGAGTCAACTTCTGCCTCAGGAAGGTCAAGTGAAAGAGAGCCATTCTACAGCTACTGAAAAAGCTAATATTGCTTTATCTGCAGGTAATGTACAGAAATAGAAATGCTAAACCCATAAGAAAGTGAATTTATAGAATTTTAAAGTGGTACGTAGCCCTGAATGTCATATTTTAGTTAGATAGAATAATTACTTAAGCAACAGATTCAAATTTTAAATGAAAACTTAAATTCTTAATAATGTGAAAATTAGCTTGTTACTCTTTACTGTTCACTTAAAATCCTAGTTCAGAATTAATATCTAGTAAAAATTTTGGTTATTTATTAGAGCTAACCTACTAAGAGATTTTACATGAAAGAGTAAAGAGAAAAACTTAGTTTGCTATTATTTAGTTATTCATGTCTAATTTAACATAGGAATTCTTGACTATTAGAAATTTTATTATACATTGGATATGTTTATGGACTATGCTAGTATATATATCTAAGAGCGCTGTGCAATAACTATAATAATATGTAACTAAAAGCACTAAACTATTTTAACTAGATTAATTATTATAATTTATATACATTTTACAGAGATTAAGACTTTCAGGGTCACTATAATTCTATTCTAAAATTTTCGAGTAAAAAGATAACTTTCCTAAAAGAGATTATATTTAGAAGCGATGATAATATATGAAAAAATCCCAGGCTTATTTCATATGTATAGATGATTTCCTGTCTAATTGTTGTGTGTGTTTGTCTTCCTTATTACAGTAATTTGAATTAATGACCCACATTGAAAATATGCAATAGTGGCTGACTGAGTAGCTATTGTATATCAGAACTAAGAAAAATACTGATCAATAGTCCCTGTTCAGCAAAATCACAAGAATAGGGAGCTCTTTAAAGTTGTACTTTTTTGTTTGTCTTGCTTGCATCCTCCTTTGCATGTGCAATATACAAGAAAGACTTCAGATAAAATGTATTTATTCCCCTTTTGGAACTGACTTACCTTAAAAGTCACCATCAAGTAACCATGTCTTTTTTTCTCTTTAAGTTTCTATTGTAGTGAATTAGATATATGTGCACATTCTATGTTTATGTTTAAATAATTTCTGTTGTTTTCTGTATCATGAGTTTTCAAATTAAAGTATGGAGAATTATTGTTAGTTGCTGATGTTGATTTTGCTGCTAAACATTATCCTTGAGGTTTTTTTTAACATAGAAAAAAAATAGCTCAAAAATCTTGTTAAATTTTTATAAATGTTATTTTTCTCATTCTTTGTGTTTTTTTGGACTATAACCGTTATATTGTGTTAATATTGTTCTACAAAACTCTGAGGGGTACCAACGTGTGCAATTTTTACATTGTGTAGTATTATGAATTATTTCAGGAGACATAGATGATTGTGGCACACTGGCACAAACCTACATGTATGACCATCGGCCTTCAAAAACCCTTTCTCCAATATATGAGATGGATGTAATAGAAGCATTTGAGCAGAAAATGGAATCAGAAACACACGTTACAGACATGGATTTTGAAGATGATCAACACTTTGCAAAACAAGATTGGACACTATTAAAGCAACTGCTCTCTGAACAGGATTCAAACTTAAATATTACAAATTCTGTTCCTGAAGACTTAAATTTAGCACAGTATCTAATCAATCAGACACTACTTTTAGCACGAGACAGCTCAAAACCTCAGGGTAAAGCACATGTTGACACTTTGAACAGATGGAGTGAACTGACCTCTCCATTCGATGATTCCTCAGCAAGCATCACCATGGCTAGTTTTTCCTCTGAAGATTGTTCACCCCAAGGGGAATGGACAATTCTGGAACTGGAAACTCAGCACTAAGCGTATTAACACTTTGGAAAATTTTGAACTTTGCCACCCCTTTATTTTTTGATGCTTATATTGTATCCAGAAGATGATTGCATTAGCCAGAGACAGACTGTCCTTAATATTGAGGGAGTCTTTCCAGTTTATTGAGGTAAATATAGTGTATTTATTAATATGATATCACATGTAGAAAAAAAGTGTTTTTCTAAAATTTTCGAGCATGTTTTCTTAGTTATTAGAGAAATTAGAAGACTTGTAAGGAAACCCTTCCTTGAGTTTTCCTTTCCCAACTGATGATTTGTTTATCATTCAAGAATTTAAAATGTGAATGCACAAGTAGATCAGTCCCTTTACTTTTTGCTCTGCATATGGGAACATAGTAATTTAACAATAAAAAACTTATTGTGCTTGTGTCAATTTATGTAGAGTTAATCTGTGATAACATGCAAACTCAGGTGGGTGTGGTTGAGGCTCATAGCTGAATATTAGTCGCTTTTTCAACAATCCAGGTCCAGGAAATTGTGGAGTGAATGCATCTCAAATTTCAGTCACATTTTTACTAAAACAGAAAAATGGAATCCTCTGTAACTCTCTTTTTTTGGATACATTCAGAGAGACACATCTGCCCTTGTTCAAAAGAAGTGGGAAAACTGTCCATCTGTTTTATCTATGTAGACTCCCTTTATAGTTAGTTAATTTTTAGTTAGTTTAATTTAGTTAACTCTCCATTTTCTGTTCCATATTAGAGATATTTTGGAACTGAACCTGCAGTAAGCCTGCACTAACTTGAAAATGGGTACATGAGGCAATTGAGTTACTGAGTTAATTGCACGTGTGCGCACACGTGTATGTGTGTGGGTATGTGTATGATTGCTTTCTCCATGTATCTATATACTCTAGTTCCTTGATCAGATTGTCTTTCAGTTTGTAATTTTGGTAGCAAAGCAAAGATAAAAATCTTTTCTACAAAATGCTACTGGAGAGTGAACACTTGGATACCTACTTGATGGTGAGTGTTGCCCTTAGGATGATGAGATTTACTAGAATTAATCTCTCTCAAAAGTTTGTAACTAACTCATAACTTCACTGAAATATGTCAGAAGTAAGGAAACCTTTTGGTTTAGAATTCTTTTTCTAAATTAACAAAGTTTTCAACAAAAGATCAACAATAGAGAGAATCTGTATATTGAATATCAACAATCATGTTAATACACAATCATTTTATTCTTATATAATGATCTAATTATGTTAACATTAGCTACTAACCTGTTATACCATAAATTTGCCATGCCTTTTTGACTAGAAGCTCTGCATGGGGCACTCATTCATTCAAACAGTCAAGAAACGGGCATTAGTTCTAGGTACTCAGGTGCAAAGATAAATAAAGTTTGATTCCTGCCCCCTCTCCCCAAAAAAGAGAGTTCAGGTTCTAGTGAGGGGAAAAACCATATAAGAAAGAAGTTAAAATATAGTATTATAAGAACTTTGTATTTTAGAGCTGGATGGGAATTTGGAGCTTAGCAGAGGAATTAAAAGATTGCCCGAGGTCCTACAGCTAATTTGTGGGCTGGAATCCAATATTCCTTAATTTCAGTTTGATGTTATTTCTACCATATACCACACTTCATTTGATTTTATCATAAAAACTGAGAACAAATACATTTATAGATAGTTTGTAGTATAAAGAATGTATGATAGAGTCAGAAACCACACCAATTCCCAAGGCACTGTGTTTTCTTTTTCTCCAAATGTGAAATTGTTTCAAGTGTTATTTATAATAAACTACCTCAGAAGTTCACAAATTTATAATTGAAACTTCATTTCTTTGCCAATTTCAAGGTCTTGAAAACTTTCTTCTTAAACTACTAGACATCAAAAAGCTACTCAATTTCATGTCACATCTGCAAATAGGTAGTAGGGAACACATTTTGCTTAAATAGTAGCCTCTTAGGTAATTTCAGGACGTGTGTTTTCTTATCGTGCTCTTTTGTGAACGACACATCTACCAGTCTGTTTGCTGTGGGACTCCTTGGGCTAGTTCTTCATCATTCAACAAACATATATTGAAAGATAATTGCTAACATTTATTTAGCACTTATTATATGTTAGGCACTGTGCTAAGTGCTTTAAAAATGCCTGAACACACTTAATTCTCACAACAGTTCTATGAGATATGTCTTCTTATCATCTTTATTTTACACATGAGGAAACTGATGTGGCATCCTTACCCTGGATGAGCTACCTTAGTGGAAGAAACTAAAAGAGAAATAACATACTCTTACCATCATTTGGTAAGATAACAGTTGTATATGGTCAGAGTTGTGGAAGCCTGGAGGGAGAAGCTACAAAAAGCTTGTCAGGAAGAGAAGATTAGAGAAAGCTTCTTAAGGCAAGTAATGTTCAGTGACTGCTTCAGAATTGCTATGTAGAAGGGGCTTAATGGCTGCAATCTGGTTGGAAGTGTAGGCCAGGGGACTTGTCTTTAAGATGCACATATATGGAAAGTACTTTGCTTTTACTTAGATTGTGTATTACAGATCAATAAAAATAGAAGTGTGTTTAAAAGATGCTTTTATACATAGTTTACATGAGATTGCAAAAACTCTAATTATCCATACCAAAAAAATATTTTTGTTTTGATTTGAGTTGCTTGGGGAGGATTGATGAAGATTATGGAGAGAGTCTAAAGCCCCTTTACACCATCTCTTGGAGCAACCAGGTAACATCTGATGCTGGCTTTCAAGGATAAATAGGAATTTGCTTGGTGATAGGGCATTCTAGACACAACAGCACATTAAGGAATGGTGACCAGGATGTGCATTGAGGACAAGGAGGAAGAGTGGTAGGACACAGGGCTAAAGAGCTGAGCTGGCAATGGATTCTGAAAGTTATTAAGTACTGTGCTTAAGTGTTTAAATAGTCAAAGCCTCGTATTTGGTAGGCATTATGTCTCCTTCCATTATGCATTCATTTATTTATTTTTAACTCTCAGTGGACAATCTTTCTATGTTCTTGGGAAATAACCACCTACAACTCACAATGGGTAGTCATCAAAGTTGTTGTTTTTTAAGTAAGGTAACATAATCAGGTGTGTTTTAGAAAGATAGCTGTCAGCAGTAATGAAGATGGCCTGGTTTGAGAAGCACCCAAATCTCAGGATGCAATTACAATAGTTTTGTCCCTTGAAAAGGGGAATGGGGGAGGATTTGGTAACAGAGACATTAGAGAGATTGAGTTATAGAACTTGGTGAATGATTAGATGGTGGGAGAAGATGGAAAGAAATTTTTAAATTACTATAAAAAGTAACGCTTATTCCACACATATATGAATATATTCCACTAATATATTCCCACAACTATGCTAGTGCTGGGGATTAAAAGATGAATGGCATAGTGTCTGCCCTTGAGGATCTCAGCTTAGTGTGGGAGAGAGATTGTTAAAAATTACAAAACAGTGATGTTAAGTGTCATAATAAAGCTCTGCATAGGGGGTCGGGCCCGTGGCGTAGTGGTTAAGTGTGTGCTTCACTGCTAGCGGCCGGGGTTCAGATCCCAGGCGCGCATGGGCACACCGCTTATGAGGCCATGCTGTGGTGCCATCCCATATAAAGTGGAAGAAGATGGGCACAGATGTTAGCCCGGGGTCAGTCTTCCTCAGCAAAAACAGGAGGATTGGCATGGATGTTAGCCCAGGGCTGATCTCACAAAAAAAAAAAGCTCTGTATGAAGTGTAATCAGTGCATAAAGGAGAGGGAGATGATAGAATGATACTTGGATAAGCTCCCTTACTATTTTAGGATTAGTAGGAGTTTACAACACAAAGGGAGAGGCACACTCTTGGCAGAAAAAGAGTTGAGAGGCAGAGGGAATTCTGGTGGTTCTACATGGCTGGAGGGGAGAAGGGAACGGATGGGAAGGGCAAGAGATGAAGTTGGACGGGGACATAGAGTCCAGAGGGTAACATGATCAGATTTGCATTTTAGAAAGATCACTCTGGAAGCAGTATGTGGGATGTAATGGAGCAGGGTGACAAGGCAAGGAGATTTGTGATGAGTGTTACAATAACCAAGGCTTGAACTAAGGCAGTGACTGTGGAGATAGAGAGGAATGGACGTATTTGAAAGATTTAAGATGTGGATTGGAAAAGCTCAGTGACTGAAGTAGGGATGAGAGGTGGGAGTCATCTTAAAAGTCTCAGGTTTCTGACTGGGGTGCTTGGGTGGTTGATGATGTCATTAACCAAAAACGGAAGCAAGCTTAGGAGTGAGGAGGAGTTTAATTTAGGACATACTGAGTTTGAGATGCCTGTGGGACATTCAAGGGGCTGAGGACAAAATACTGTGGTATAGTCAGAAAAAGAAAAGCCTGAGAAGGATGCCGAGAAGGACTATTCAGATGAGAACAAGGAGGCCAAAGAATGGATCATCTCACTACTAATCAGAGAAGGGCAAGTCAAAACAGAGAGATTCTGCTTTCACCTATCAAAGTGGCAAGGATTTTTAAAGGTTTTTTAAAAATTCAATGTTAGCAAGAGAATGTTTGGGATCCTCATATGTTGCTATGGGAGTGTAAATTACCTTTCCAGGAAATAATTAGGCAATCCATAGAAAGAATGTTTATAACTTCGTATCCTTAACCCAGTCCTTTCCCTTCTTGGGATCTACAATAAAGAAAGAAGAATCTGAGACAAGGATTTTCCTACAAAAATGTTTATCAGAGAGCTAGATATATTAGTGAAAATTGAAAACTAGCTAGATGTCAACAGTAGGAGAGAGGCTAAATAAATTATGGCACATCTATATAACACATTATGCAATGATTAAAATTGTTTCCAAAAAATCTGTTTAATGCCAAGGGAAGATGCTTATAAGAAAAAAAAGCAGAATATGTATTAAAAATACAATATCCAACTTTCTATACTTATTGGTACATAGAAAAAGAGACTTGAAGGAAATAAGTAAAAATGTTAATGGTGGTTATGGTTAAGTGTTGCTTATTATTTTTATCTTTTAACTCATATATTTTCCATGTTTTCTACAAGGCACAGAAAAATAAGTAGGTTGATTGGTTTGCTGTTCAGTAAGTAGTAGCGGTTAACAGTGTCAAATGCTGTTTGAGATGTCAATTAAGGTGCCTGCCTAGACTAGTCTATTGGATTTGGACATTAGGGTTTTATTGGTAGCTTTTGTCAATTGGTGTTTTGTTTTTTTTAGAGTAATAGTAAAGGCAGAAACCAGACTACAGTGGGTTGAAAGGGGAGCAGGAAGTAAGGAAGCAGAACTTATTCTTTCAAGGAGCTTGACTGAAAAGGAGATAGTGGTAGCTTGAAGATACTGTTGTTTTTAAGATAAAAGTAACTTCAGTACTTGGAAAATAGGAAGTTGGGCATAATTAGTGAATCAGGGACTATCGAGGAGGCAGAAGGAGGCGGAGGCGGGATCAAGCACAAAGATTACTAACTGATACAGGGCATTTCAAGAAACTTCAGGTGTGTAATGTAATACAGCACCAAATGCATGGGGGACAGCAGCGCAAGATAAAGCTGGAAAAGTGCAGGCGAACCAAAACTTGAAAACTCCTGTAAGCCATGCCAAGGACTGTGACCAAGCCATTTAGGCAAACATAATAAAATTTTTTTAAAATCAAAGGTAAACATAGTATAGGACTGTTTTAACAAGATTACCCTACCTGTATAGTGTGAAAAATATCTTGGAAAGCGAAGAGACTGGAGGAAGAAGGACCTGTAAGGGGTCAATCGAATAATAAAAGAAAAAAAGTGGCCAAAACTAAAGAAGTAACAGGACAGAAATACGAAGAGAGATTTGAGAGATAATTAGCAGGTAAAATGAACAAAATGTGGTTGCCAGTTGAGTGCGAAGACTTGGAATAAGGGATAAAGATGATCCCTCCCTATATTCCAGAATTCTAACAAGTAAAAAATGGAATGTTGATGGTTCTTGGTTGGAAAAAACATAATTTTCAATTTGGACATGTCACATTTGAGATGCAATTGAGACAACCAAGGTATATAATATAATGTCTTTCAAAATTCAGAAACCCAACAAACTATGATCTTTCTACTCCCCATTCTATCTCCTGCTAGTTTGGGGGGCATAGGGTGGGGGACTTGGCTCAATTTAAGGATCTATTGCAGGAGCTGTTTTGGAGTTGGAATTATGTATATACTTTTCTCCAGTGCTATTTATATCATTTTCTTATTGTAAATTATTATACCAAGACTACTTTGAATCAGTTTAGCTAGATATGAAAGTGTATGTTTCTATCATGTTAATTTTGCATGAGTTACTTTTAGTGTTCATGATTCATTTTTCATACAGATTCTTAATTACTTCCAAATTTAACCAATGTTAGCAGAATTTTAATTCTAATCTGAGAATGTCAATTCTATTCTGATTCTATATTTTTCTAATAACATTATCTCAATCAATTAAACAATGAATTTCCAAATCAGGAAGATAATTAGGAAAAAATACTCCCACACAAAGACAATATTTTTCACTAAAAGGGCTTTCATATAAAATGTACTGAAGTCTACCTCTTTTCCTTCAATTTATGCTCAATTTTAGCCTGGCAAGAGAGCCAAATAAAAAACTGAAATAGAAATATACTTGCATTTAAACAATTACATTCTTAAGAAAGAAGATGTTTAACACTCTTACAAAGTTGTTCTTTTACTTATATCATGCAACTCCTGAAACATGCATAACCTACTTTTAAATTCAAGAAAATAAATAAAATATTTTCTTACAGTTTTCTGATTTAGAGTAAATTATAGAGAACAACACTGAAATTCAAGAGTTAGAAAAATAGCATTAAATTGAATCAAAAGAAAGTAGAAGAAAAGAATTAATACAGACAATAGTGAAACTTAATTAGAAATGAGAAAAAGAGTGGAACCAATAAATCTAAGAACTCATTCTTAACAACCCACACACTAGCTTAATGGAGAGAAAAGCATAAATACACAATATTAGGAAATAACAGAAATTAATAAGGTAGCATTTTGCACAACTACATACAAATACAGTTGAAAACCTGGATGAAATGAAGACTTCTAGAGAAGTATAAATTACCAAAATAGACTCAAAAAGAGAAAATCTACACAGATTATTAACCTTCGAAGAAACTGAGAAAGCATTCAAGATCTACCCCTCAAAAGAGTGCTAAATGGTGTCACTATTTAAGTCATTTTGGATTTTGGAGAAAGAGGAAAAACTTCCAGATGCAACTTAAGAAGCCATCATAATGTGATCACCAAAATCAGACTAAAAATAGCATAAAAGAGAAAGTTACAGAATAACATCACTTATAATAATGCAAAATTCCTAAGAGATCCAGAAATATATTAAAATAATAAAATGCGGCAATTTGTTTAAGGAATGCAAGAGAATTTAATGTTGGGAAACTTACTAATATAGTACATCCATATTAATATGTCAAATAAGAAAAACAATATCATCATTTCCATAGAAACCAAAATTTAACTTGAAACTATGAAGCCGAAAGAGTACTACAAGAAAATATGCATGGTATTTTAATATAATTTTGCAGTAAGAAAGCACATGAACCCAGAAAAAACACATGGAACTCTGAAATCATAAAATATAAGATTGATAGTTTGGCTACTTAAAATGTAGAACTAATATATGCCCAAAATATAATAAACAGAACAAAAAGACAAAAGATAATTTGGGGGGAAATTTTTGCTTTTTAACAAAAATTAAAATTGCAAACAGTAAACGATGAAAAGATGTCTAACCAGACTCATGATTAAAGAAGCATTAGAAAAAGAACCATAAAAGAAAGGGTTTTTGAAAATATGAATAGATTCAATAAGTAATAATAAATTTGATAACTAGGAATAAGTAAATAAGTGAATATCCACTAACCCATTTTAATTACTTAGGAATTACAAATGAATTAACAGATGCTTTGCCAACATTACAAAAAATTATTGGAGTTAATCAGATTCAACTAACCAATTGAAATATATTAAAATAGAAAAGCAATTCCAAGTATTATTATACTATGCAAATTTAAATTATTGGTCAAATCAGATAACTTGCTTGGAATTCAGTTTCACTTCTAATTTTGAAAATCAAGCTAAAATTCTGGGCAGATTACATTAAAACACAATCCAAGAACAGTATGTGGGATGACTGTGCTTTTCATAGTCCATGAGATAAGAAAATCTAAAAATTGCTAAGGAGGAAATGAAAACATTTTGGGCTGTCATAGGTGGCACAAATGCCTGAGTCAATTTATATTACCACACAGATTTATTTGCAGCATGTCAGCATCATGTAGCTATTACTGCCATCACAGATTTAACACCCTTATTGGCTGCTTTTTAATTTTTTAATTTCTTTAGAGGCAGGAAAGAAATCATAAGATCATTGTTTAGTTCATTCTCCCATAATTTTTTCTTAAAAATTACTGATCATCTTAAAATTTATTTGAACATAACGTTGACTTGACATCTTCTTAGAAACAATAATTCAGTCAATAGATTCTAAAGTTAGTAATACTACTAAATGAAGAAAAATATTACATATGTAAGAATTCTTAGGGGAAAAATTTTATCGAGTTTTCCCAAGTACTTTTTTTGGAAAAATGTGACTGGTTAGCCTGAGTCATCCAGGGGAGTGATGCTTCATTTGTGTATGAAAATAATCTCATTTTCATGTTTCAGTTCCCTTTATTTTAGTCACCAATAATATGATTATATCTTTATAAATTTTGAATGACTTATTTAACCCTAAGTGAAAAGTTGAAGTATGTATAGTTTCTTTCTTAATTTATATCCTAAAAAGTTTATAAGAAAAAAGTAGAAAAACAAATTAGGAATCATATTTGCAAGGATTATGACAAAGACATATTCTTAATATATAAAAACCTCTTATATGTCAATCAGAAGAATGCTAACAGCCCAGCATAAAAACTAGGCAAAATTAAAAACAAAATTAACAAAAGAAGAAATAGAAATAGTCAATAAAAATATAGTGAATAATAAAATGTTTTATATACTAATTAGTAAAGAGGTACAAAACAAAACATATTCATCTATTTAATTGATAAAGATAAACAAAATTATGAAACGTAATGTCTAGAGTACAGTGAGATTGGCATTGCATTCATATATTGTTGGTGTAAGTGTAAATTGGCGCAAACTTTCCCGAAAGTTTGGTAATGGGAATAAGGGCCTTAAAAATCTTTATAATCATTGACTCGATAATCTCACTTTTTAGAAATTTAATGAATTATCCAGAAATAGTTAAAAATATACACACATATGTATATAATAATTTATTTATTTTTTGTGTGTGTGTGTGAGGAAGATCAGCCCTGAGCTAACATCCGTGCTAATCCTCCTCTTTTTGCTGAGGAAGACCGGCTCTGAGCTAACGTCTATTGCCAATCCTCCTCCTTTTTTTCCTCCAAAGCCCCAGTAGATAGTTGTACATCATAGTTGCACATCCTTCTAGTTGCTGTATGTGGGACGCATGGCCAGAGAAACGGCGCGTGGGTGCGCGCCCGGGATCTGAACCTGGGCCGCCAGCAGCGGAGCGTGCGCACTTAACCGCTAAGCCATGGGGCCGGCCCCATATATAATAATTTAAATGTCTTGAAATATGGCAATGGATAAATAAGATATTTTGATATGTTGGGTTATTAAGCCATTTTAATAAACATTGATAAGAATATTTGATGATTTAGAGAATGCTCACAATAAAATGAAGGAGTTAGATATTAATGTATATGTGTAGTATGATCTATTTATGATAAAGACTGCTGTGATAGTCTTATGTGTCAATTTGGCTAGGCCATAGTACCTAGTGATTTAATCAAACACTAATCTAGGAGTTGCTGTGAAGGTATTTTGTAGATGTATTTAACCTCTACAATCACTTGACTTTAGGTAGATTATGCTCAATAATGTGAGTGCCCTGCCTCCAATCCAGCTGAAGGCCTTAAGAGCACAAACTGAGCTTTCTCAGAGAAGAAGAAATTCTGCCTCAAGACTGAAGCATTGACTCCTGCCTGAGTTTCCAGCCTGCCCTACAAATTTCAGACTTGATAGCCCCCATAGTCCTGTGGGCCAATTCCTTAAAATAAATCTCTTAATATATATATCCTATTGGTTATTTCTCTTGAGAACCCTGACTCGTACAACTGCTAATATCCTACCCTAATGTCTATTCCTCTCCTTTTCCTTCCTAAAAGAACACTGAATTTTAGAGCTGGGCATTTGGATACTCGGAATGAAAACAAAGTTTCCCTGCCCTTCTTGCAGCTGGTTGTAACCATGTGACTAGGTTCTGACCAATGAGCTATAAATAAAAGTGTTGAGTTGTACTTCCTAGAAGTTTCTCTAAAGAGAATGGGCCTTTCTTTTCTTCTTTCCCCTGTCAAGCTGCCTGGAGCACACAAGTGCTCTATCAGCCCTCTTTTGTACTACGAGGGTGAGCTGTACCCTAGGGATAGCAGAGTGGAAAGCTGGCAGGAACCTGGGTGCCTGAATACCTCATGAAACCACTCTAGCAATCCTGGACTAGCTATCTCTGGACTGCTATTACATGAGGGAAGAGAACTTTGTATGTTAAACTTAGTATATTTTAAACTACTGTTGATTTAAATTGTCTCTTACATGCAGCCAAACCTAATCCTAATTGATATACTACATATGAATATATAACTAAAAATAAATATACCAACATACCAGTAGTAGTTAGCTCTGGGTTTTGGGCTTTGTTGTTGTTGTTATGCATATAGTTGTATGTATATAGTTTAAAGAGTGAAATAGTTCTGCAAGTCTTAGTAAAAAACAAAAATCAGTCCCCTGCCTGGCTTCACCCACCCAAATCCCACTTCCTACAGCAACCACTTTCAAGTCTCTTAGCTATTTCTTGTTTGCTGCTATTTCTCTAAATAAATGAACTCCCTGTGACAGAATCTGTCACAGATTTTCAGTTTTAGGCATTTTCTATTGTCATCTCAGTTTTGAAGATGAGAATTTGGTTCTCATTCACTCACCCACATGACCCAATGTAGTTGTATCATAATTTTAGTTATATCAAAATTTACAGTTTACATTGTTATAATTATGAAAATACTACTTACTGCTAAGTCAGTAACATGATTACTTTTTCTTCCATTCACAGTTTTTCTTCTCCCTGGAGTTATTACTGTACTTTTTGTCTGTCTGCTTAGCTTTCCATGTAAATATCATTTATTTACAAGTAAACTCAACCTCAATTATCTAATTGTTTTTCCAGTATGTTCAAACACATCAGCTATTCATTTCAATTTATCTTCCTGGAAATATCTCCCCTGGAGCCTTCTAACATGTTGCAATCTGGAGAGTTTATTCTCTAGGAGTGCTGTAATGCCATCTCCTGCATCTCCCCTCACCTTCAACATGAAGATTCTTTCACTGCTCTCCTTATTAAACTCCCTATTGCCTAGGTCCCGCATCTTCCCCTTTGTTTTATGTTCTCATTTTGGTGGAGTACTTCCTCCAAAGGGGTGCATGGGAGGCACAATTTTTGAGAACTTGAAAGTCAGAAAACATCTTTGTTCTACTCATATGCTTACAAGATAGCTTAATTGAATATAAAATTCTTGATTGGAAATAATTGACTTCCAAATTTTGAATATATTGTTTCCAGTGTTGTTGTTGAGAAGTTGGATGCTATTCTGGTTCCTGACTCTATGTAAGTAGTCTGGAGAATTTCGGGATTTTCTCTTTGTCCTCAGCGTTATAAAATAGTATGATCATGTGCTTTGAGGTGGGTATATTTTCATCCATTGTCCTAAGCGTTTGGTGGGCCCTTTTAGTTTGAAAATTCATGTCCTTCATTTCTAGAAAACTTTCTTAAATTATTCCTTTGACAATTTCTTCTTCTTGTATTTTCTCTTTTCTGTCTTTTTGGAACTCCTATTATTTAGACATGAGAATGCTAACACATTTTCCTTTATATTAATCTCTTTGTCTTCGTGCTTTACTTCTGTGGGCACTTGCTCAACTTTATCTTCCAGCCCTTCCATTCAGCTTTTCGTTTTCTTTATTGCTATTATATTTTTGATTTTGTTCTTTGAAATTTTTCTTCTTCATAATATTTTGTTCTTATTCCTTAGATGCAATGTTTTCCTTATCTATGTGAAGATATAATTTTTTTTAAGTTTTAAATTCTCTGCACAGTGAGTTTCCTCCAATTTGCTTTATTCTGTATGTTTGTTTCAGTCTCTATCTTTTACATTAGAGGCATTCTTTGGCTGTTTGCTTCTGTTTTAGGGACTGAAAAGCTTTTTCAGAAACTATGTGTGAGTAGGGCTTGTTGATGGTGGGCTTCTCTACAGGGTCATCTGTTTGGGTTAATTTGTTGTAAAACACCAGTATCAGCATCTTGAGGTCTTTTCACCTGACCTGGTTAGAGTCTTCATAGAATAATCTTCCTATATGCTGCCTGGAAGAAATAACCTTGATACCAATATTCTAGGAAGTGATTGTGGGAAAAAGGCTGAGAGTCTCACTTTCTATGTGTAAATGTTGCCTGAATTTCTGGTTTTCAGTAAACTTCACTTCCAATTGCACCTGCAGTCCCCCAGTCAGAGACCCTCAGGTTACTGTCTCCAGAGAATGAACCTCCAGTTCTGCTGAGGGGAGGAAGGTGGAGTCCCCTGGCTATGAGGAAGGCATCTTGGGTTCTGAATGCTTCTTTTTGGGGGAGGGGGGGTTCAATGTACCATTTATCCTTTTCCCTGTCCTTTGCCCATGTTTTTCTTTTTTTTTTTAATTTTTTGTTTGTTGCAGTAACATTGGTTTATAACATTATATAAATTTCAGGTGTACATCAACAGACTTTCAACAATTCTTGTGACTTTTAGTCACACCTCTGGTACACGAGAACCTCTGGAACAAATTCCTAAGCTTTTGGGAGTTCTGAGTTGCTTTTTGATTTTCCCTATTGCTTGGTTAGGTTTTAGCTTTCTTAGATTTATTAGGTTAGTTATCACTTCTTCTTTGCTTCCAACTTCCAAAATTTGGTTATTATCTTCTCTACCATTCTCTTTTGTCTTGGTTGATGTATACTTTTATTTTTCTTTAAATATTTTCAACACCATTTGTAAGATTTAAATTTGTTAATTTTTTCATTTTGTTTTAGATTTTTGTTTTATGCTTTCTTGTTTTTTGTTTCTTTTTCTCTATAAATCAGAGTTTATTTGCTTTTCTCTAGTGTTTTGAAAAGTCAATATCCTATTTTTAATTCTCCAAACAGTTAGACCTATTTTCCCTAAAACATTGTTTAACCTGTATTTCTGCAATCCACAAGAATCAAGCGTGTAATTCCATCTTTTGTGTTTCCCCAAGTTAATATGAGGAATTAGCATACCTCCCTCTCCACCACTCTCCTCTGGCCTTATGTCCTCTTCTTTCTCCTTTCTCTGACATTAAGATGTTTTGAATGTTTGGATCCAGATTATGATTCAGAATTTTTATATTATGTGTCTTCTTTTCAAGAGTAATTTTGACTTTTGTTTTAGCCTGGCTTCCCAGAAAACAAGGCTTGTAGAACTAGTGCTTTATTGGAGAGTTTGATCCCAGGGAAACAACAGTGAGGGAAAAAGTAAAGTAAAACAGGGAAAGAGGGAAACAAATACAGGGTGGCAAGTTGTGCTCAGCTTCATGAAAATAGCTGGTTTCTTGGTCACATAGGACATCTTTGGAGAGACCAAGGGAACTTTTGAATCTTGGAACAATCAGGGAGAAGAAGGGTGAAAAATTTTTCTGCCCATTCCTCCCTATCTCTTTTCTCTCATTGCTCAAAATGTGCTCCACAGGAGTTAACTCCCCCACATTTCCAGATTGTGACGTGGGCCCCTACTGGAGCTACTGGAGAAGGCGGAGCCTCCATGGATCCCACTGGGCCAATACAGTTCCCACTGTACATGTATGATGGAGCCTGTGCCAAAGCCAGCCTTAACACCTGCCTGAGAAGGCTGAGCCAGCTGTTGGTGTCAGGAGACAAAAGAGCACTCGGAACAATCAGAACTTATTGTAGGAATTGCAAGAGCCTTTGACAGGGTTGCTTGGGCTGGAAAGCAGAGCAAGTACTGAGACCAGAGGGACAAGGAATCGAAAGGATCTGAAGAGGTACATAAATGAGTGCATTACATTTGTGTGTAGCTTTTGTAGCCATATTTATAGTACTTTAGATTTATGTCTTCATGTAACTCGTTTTAGTGCTCACTGCTAGTCCTTCTTATCTCTCAGTTGGCAGAAAAATCGCTTAGAGTAATTATCTCCTGTAATTTAGCGTGGCAGCAGAGAAGTCTGAGGCTAACATGACTTTTTGTTTTTTCTAGGTGACATCTTTTATTTCCTTCATTGATGTTTGTAGGACTTCTTCTGTAGTCTTGTAATCTAAAAACATTGTCAGACCATGTCTAGATATAGGTCTTTGCCATTTATTTTTGCCAAAAACATGACTATTCCTTTCCGTCTGCATCCATGTGCTTTTTTTTCTCATCAGGAAAGTGTTCTTCCCATCATATATTTGATTTTCTCCCATTTGTTTTGGTCTCTTCATCATGAATACCAATTATCTTTTCTCTCTTTTCTTGCCTTTGTTCCACCTACCTCTGACCTTTATCTTCTTATCTGGAGTGTCTCAAGTAATCCTCATTTATTCAATATTCCTCCAGAATCAAGTTTTTCTTTATTGCCAATGTGGATTTTAATTCTGTGGTTGCATCATTTTTTATCATCTAGTCCTTCTTTATTTCATTCATAAGATTCTATTGACTTTCCATTTCAGCCTGTTCTCATATCTTTCTTCTCACACTTTATGGATGCATGTTTATAGAACATGCATGGCTTTTTGTAGTCCAGTAAGGATGCAAGTAGTCTCTTGAAGTTTTCTTTCAAATCCTGCAGTAGATCATTTTTATACTTTTCTTTTGAGTCTTTATGATGCCATTTTCTTTCCCTTGTTCTGAAATATTTTCTCATAGGCTCCATGTTGACTTTTTTTTTTTTTTTACTCACCTTTCCATAAGTAAGAGCCTTCAGACTTAGGGTTTATCAACAGGCAGAATGTGTATATTTCTCTTGGTCCTGCATTTTATCCACTGTATGTATGCCAGTTGTTATTTCAATTTCCATGTCTACTGGGTGTTAACCTACTGCAGTTTCGCTCTGCTGGCTTTTCCTACCCCACTGTCTGATCATCTGTTACTCTGAAATGATGGCGCACGTGAAAAACTACAAAATTCTCAGTCTGCACTGCTCTTAGGCTCATATTCTGCCCCTACCTACATTTCTCACCATGTGTCTGCTCCCTCCTTCCTGCTCAACTGTGTTCTTGGAGCTTTTCTCTCTATGGATGTAGAACAACAGGAGAGGGATAATGGAGGTGGAGGGAGGAAGAGTGGAAGAGGTGATTAATGCAACTCTGGCTGCCTCAAAAAGCAGTGCCTACCTGGTAAGTGACAACCACAAAACTTCAAGTTGGTGCAGACCCTTGATCTGAGGCGGGGCGCAAAGAGGTAGATGTTATGTAGCTTTTATTCTTTTTCAGACAGTGTCTGATTCATATGATAAAACTTTACTAGGCTTTGAAGAGAAGCCTAGGTAGGAATTTCTTTATCCAGCTCACTATGCCTTAAATTTAGGAATTCTTATGTTCTCAGACTTAGTGTTTGCTGGTGTGCTGAGTTTTCATCTTCAGTTGTTTTCACATTATGACTAAGGACTGAAGGCAGTTTCCCTTGCCAAAAACAAGAATCCATCAAAATGTCTAAATTTTTAGGAATTCACCATTGAATTACAGCTATGCTTAATAATCATATTAAGCCAACAGTAGTTAAAGCACAAGGGATTACCATGAGAATCAGCTGAGAACCAGGAGAGATTTAAGTTAAAGGGGACCAACAGGACCAGTGAGGTGGGAGAGTGCAAACATTTTTTCTTAGTGTCTGAGTAGAGAACTGAATGTGTTTTGCTTTGATTATCTAAGCCATATACATACATACTCAAACCTATTTGGGAATTGAAAAGCTTTTGAAGCCATACAACCATTTTTAAAACATGCCACAGTTTAATTAAATTGAGCCTGTTTTTTTCCCAAAAGAATAAATTGTTTAAATCCAAACATTTAAAAATAATTTGTATACGTGGTCAGGGTCTGAGAATATAGTACTGTGTCAGTTATCATATCAAAGAAAACTGGTGAAAGGCTAAATTTGAAAACAGCCATTTTTCTTTCATCCGATTTCCTCTACAATTCCCTTAGTCTTTGTGTGTGTGTGTGTGCATGTTTCCTTTTGACAGGTTACAACATCAAGGTCAGAACATTAGGAACGAGGCAGATAACAAAAGAACACACAGTGGAGCCTCAAAAGCAAATTCTTGTTCAATATTTGCAACTGACTAAAAGGGAAAAATATTGAAGAACATTTATTATCACAGATCTATCAAAGCACCCAAACCACTACGTAGATTAGAGGGCTTGCTGCTGCTTATGAAACTGAGCCATCTCACAAAAAACATTAAGCTATTCTTTGCAGTCTCATAACAGCTTGTCATTCTGCAACGAATGTGGAAATATGGCATTGCAAAGTTTATGAAATATATATTTTTTATTGATTCTATGCTTTCAAGTTGAAGTTTACATTTTCAATCCAGGAATCAATAATTTATGGAATTAATTTTTCATTATAACTTTCTCACAGCTGCTGAATTAGGAATGTCTGATACTAAGGAGGAATGTAAATTGAACATATTTCTGTGTAGGAATTCTAGGGAGTAGTGAATCAGGAAGTTGGGCTGTTATAGAGTTGCTGAATATATTTATGTATTCAGTTTCAGTAAATTTGGGCCTGAATTGTATAGACACCTTTAAAAGCACAACTCAACCAGCTTTATTTGTTCTAGTAATGAATGAATCATGGTAATACATAAGCCTCCCTAATGAAAACTCGTTAGCAGAGTTAGCTGTTAAACATTTATTTCCAGCAAATACCTTTCAGACAAATTAGTTAGCCTGGACCCAGAAGACCAAAGCTTGAAATAAATTAGTTTAAACTTGCAAGTAATAAGGCTAAGAATTTTAATAAAAATAGAAGCCCCCATTGGTACTATTCATCTTATAGCTACTAACATTCAATGAAGTCTGATATGTTACCATTGAGACACAAACAAGAAGGGGCTTTATGCGTGAGGGTGAATGATTCTTCAACATTTGACTACATTTATTAGTGCTTAATAGGTACCAGACATTTCTCTGGGTGCGGGAGATTCATCAGCGAACAAAACAGCAATCCCTACTCTTGTGGAATTTATATTTTAATGAGAAGAGAAAGGCTATAAACAATAAACATAATAAGTACATACATTACATAGTATGTTAGAAGGTGACAAATGCTATGAAAAAAACAGAGCAGACTAAGAGGAATCAGGAGTGGTTCTAATTTTAAATGAGGAAGTCAGGGTGGACTTTATTGGGAAGACAATAGTTGAGCTAAGATTTGAAGGAGCAGAGAGAGTGAACTATGAATATATCTGGGAGGAGAGCACTTTAGACAGAAAAGCTAGTGCAAAAGCCCTGAGGCAGGAGCATGTCTGGCAGGTATGAGGAGCAGGGAGGGGGTCAATGTGGCTGGAATGGAAGAAGGCAGTGAGAGAGACAGTAGTAGAAGAGGTTAGACAGGATAGGGGAATTGGATCACATAGGGCCTGGTATGTCATCATGAGAACTTTAGCTTTAATTCTGAGAGAGTTGAGAGCCATTAGAGGGTTTTAAGCAGAGGAGAGACATAATCCAACTTCTACTTTAACAGGATTACCCTGGCTGCTATGTTGAAAAAGGACTTTAGGCAGCAAGGCATAAACAGAGAGACCTGTTAGGAGGCTATTGAATAATCCAGGTGAGAGCTGATGGTGGTTCAGACCAGGGAGGTGGTCAGGCTCTGGATATATTTTAAAAGTACAGGAAACAAGATTTCCTGATGGATGAGATGGGGCATATAAGAGAGGGGAAAGGTATTTAAATTTAACAACAGAAAAAATGTGAGTTATTAACTGAAATGAGGAAGACGATGGGTGGTACAGGTTTGCAGGGGGGAATTAAAAGTTCAGTTATGGACATGTGAAATTTGAGATGTCTGTTACTGGAAATATTAAAAGGGAAGTTGCTTATACCAATCTAGAGTTCAAGGGAAAGGCTAAGGCTGGAGGTAGAAGTTTGGGATTTGTCAGCATATGGATTTATCTAAAGCCATGAGTTGATGAATTCACCAAGGGAGTGAACACAGCCAGAGAAAAAAAGAGGTCCAAGGATTGCACTTGGGGTACTCCTAGGAGGTTGAGTATTGAGGAAAAAACAATAAAAGATGTTGAAAAGTGGCCAGTGAGGTTAGAGGAAAACCATGAGAGCACGGTATGGGGGAGCCAAGAGAAGAAAGTGCTTCCAAGAGGAGGAGTGATCAACTGCAACAGATGCTGCTGATTCGCCAAGTAAAATTAGTATTGAAAATTGTCTGCTAGATTTAGCAATTACCTTTACAAGAGCAATTTCTGTGGCATGGTGGAAATGAAAAAGCCTAATTGGCATAAGTTTAAGAAAGAATGGGAGAAAAGGCATTAGAAACAGAAATTATAGACAATTTTTTCAAGTTTTATTATAAAGGAGAGCAGAGAAATGGGATGATTAGCTATAGTAGAAAGTGAGATCAAGAGATTTTTAAGATGGGAGAAATAATAGCATATTTATTCGCTACTGAGAATGGTCCAGTGAAGAGGATAAAATTGATGATGTAAAAGAGACAGAAGACAATTCTTGGAACTATGTTCTTGAGTCAACAGGAAGAGACAGGCTCTAGTGTCCACTTGGAGGGTTGGCCTTATATAAGAGAATGCACAGTTCATCTACTCTAATTGGAGGCAAAGCAGATGATGGTAGATGGGTAGTTCTGTGGAAGTTCACTTTTGGATGCTTTTATTTGCCTCATTTAAATAGTAAGCAAGAGTTTTAGCTAAAAGTGAGAATGAGGAAGAGGTGCCAGAGATTTGAAGAGAGAAGTTCTGAAACAGTTATCTAGGAGAGTGGGAGAATAAATGGACCAGGCAGATACAGTACAATTGCCAGATAACATTAAGGAAACATTTGAATACTAATAAAAATAGCAGGTAAACACCGAGTGCTTATTATCTTCTGGGCACTGGGCACTGTTCTAAAAGGCTAACGTATATCAACCTATGAACCGACACTATTATTCTTATCTGCAGTCACAAAGCTAAGTAAATGGTAGAGACAGGATATGAAGCCAGGCTATTTGACTCCAGAGACTAGGATCTTTCTTCTACACAATCAAATATTTGTTGATTGACTGAATGAATGAAAGATAAATTATAGGAAGGAAAGAAGGGAGGAAGGGCAAACAATCAATGCTATCCCCACAGTCTGTGGCCTTCTGTTAAGTCATTTTCGCTACTTGTGTAAGATAAATGGTGTGTCCCAGATCTTATAACTGGGTCCATCTGTGGATGCGGAGCTGTAGAGGTAGGAATGTGGCCTAGACATTTGATGGACTTAGTTTGAATCCCACCTCTTTTCTCACTAGCTATGTAATCTTGGTCAAGTAACTTTAATCTCTCTGAGCCCCAGTTTCCTCATCTTTAAAATGAGAATAATGTATACTTAGAGGGTTTATGGAGATTAAAAAGATCATTTATGTAAAGTATACATATGTACCCGGTATAGTGCCTGGTACAAGGTAGGTTCTTAATAAAATAGTTTTCTTCTCCCTCCCTACTCTAGTGAGTTGCCCAGGACTTCAGTACTCTCCCCAGAATGGACCTTTCTTTGCACTTGCCAGTTTCACTACCAGAACTGGAGTCTCTGCCCTCAACCCAGCTGTCTCCTTGTAGTGGGAATCCCGTCTTATTGCTGAGACCCTCTGCCTCTTAATCTTGGATGCTTCCCCTACCCCTTTGCTATTACCCTGCTCTGAAATGTGAGACCTTTCAAAGGGGAGTCCTCTGGCAACACCCCCCGTCCCCAACACACACACACACACACACACACACACACACACACACACTCGCTGCCGAGTCAATTCTTTGAGTTCCCAAACCTAGAAAGTGTTGCTGGAGCCAGCTCTTGACTCTTCAAATCGGTCCTATCCTGCCTTAAACTGTCCAACAGGGGCAGCAAAAGAGTACCAAATTTTAACAATATAAGTTATGCGAAACTCCAAATTTACAAAATGGTTACCTCAGGGAATAATTAATCCACATTACAAGTGTGCTCCAAAGGATTTTTCTTGGAGCACCTTTTTTCTTTCAGGAATACATGTTTTATAAAGTAAGATATAAATAGTTTTGTATCCTAACCGTTAGGCTCTCTAGGCAAGCGGTGGTTTTTCTTTTGAGCACCAGCGCCTGATAACTTGTTGAGCTTCAGCTGGGTCTGAAAACAATGGAGTCCTAAAGAGCAAACACACAGGCCTTTATGTTATATTTCTAACCATTAACGAAAACGAGTATTTTTTAATAATTTGCATAAACCAGATGCCACTTTAATTTTATGTTAATAGTAGTACAAGAATTGAGCCTAATTTTGTGAAAAATCAATTAATTCCAGGCAACTAAGTCTAACACCAAAAAAACCTTGCCTTTTCTTAACCACGTATCCGTTTGTGCAGACTGCTATCTAAAGAGCGGGAAACGCCGGGCGGGTCCTGCGGCTGCGCAGAAGCCCAGCGAGCGGAGAAGGCGCTGGGCGCCTGGAGCGGCCGGAGAATACGACAGGGCCTCTCTGCTCCGCCCGCAGCGCTTGTCGCTGCGGATGGAAGCTTCTGGAAGCTTGGGAACAGCCGAGCTGGCACCAAGACCTGCTGATCAGGTGTGTTTCTAACCTTGGGGATGAGGCTGACAAGGACCTGGCTCTTCACGTTTTTTCTTTCTTCATTCTTCCCGCAAGGTGTTTTTTCGTCAGACTTGCCAAGATCAAATCTTTGCCTCAGGGCTTTGGCATGGTGAGAGAGGCCCCTCCCCACCCTTTGCTTCCTTTGAGAGTCGTGTGTAGACAGAGATTTCCTCAGGTTTTTCATGTAGGATTCGAGAACTGCTTCCTTTTCAGAAGCCCTGTCCTCCACGCTGCGAATTTACACTTTATTTGCTTTAGGTGTTGTTTCTGACCTCTTCCTTCCCCCCGGGAAAAAACGGGTATCTTAAAAAGAATGGAAGGCGCCGCGAAGATCATTGTGGGCCAACTGCTCTCACTTGACGACTGAGGAGACTGAGCGGGGAAAGCAATTTACAGGAGCTTGTTGTGCAATGTTAAATTTGTTTAAATTTGAAAACTTGGGGAAAAACAAACGAAAACCATAACGACAAAAGCCCAGAATACTAGAGCCTTGGAACTGGCAAAGGCTTAAGAGGCCATTGGGTCCAAACTTTTTATTTGAAGATGAAGAAGCAGGCCAACTGGAGGTGAAGTGATTTGCCGGAAGTCACATAGCTGTGGGGCGGACAGGCCTGGGGCGTGGCTGGTAGTCGAGGAGCGTTTCCCCAGAGATACTGAGGGAGCCTTGCTGCCTCAGCCCTAGTTTTCTGATTATCCTTAGTCGTTAATATACACTCTTGGGAATCTATTGACCCCAATTCCTTTCTCACTTATTAGTGCACAGAATTACTTAACCTTTCCTAGCTTAGTTAAAATTATTTATAAAACCTACATATAAGAGTGTGAAGATTTGAATAACTATATATTATGTGGAGGTATTATCAGGTGGATTGTCATTAGTTGCACAGTAAATTAAATTGTATGGGGGAAATAAAAGTTGCAGCCCTTCCCCCAGCGAGCTAGCCATTTACACGTTCAAGAACAAATATTTTTTGTGTCTGCTGTGTGCCAGGTGTTGGAGATATAGTATTAGATAAAACAGGAGGTGTCCCTGCTCTCATAGAGCTAGTTAACTTGTCAGTCATTTGTTCATGCAATAAATGAGGAGATTATAGAGCAGCTGGTTTCAGCCCAGCAGGAAGAACTTTCTAATTAGTAGAGTTCAAAAGGAGAATGAAACCGCCTCAGGAGATATTAGCTATCACTGAAAGTGACTTTCATTTGGATTAGTTGGTTTCTAAGTTTTGCTTTGAACTAATTTTGTATTAGTAAGATGGAGAATATAAATTTGGTTGACATTAAGAAGCTTATGATTTGGGGGAATGAAATATGTTTATAAATAATTTTCTTGGGCAAAATATGGTAAGTGCTCAACTGAGGGGTTGTAAGGCGGATTCTGAGGAAGGAGGGGTCTCATTTAGTTTCAGGGGATCAGGGATAATTTCTGGCAGCAGGCAGGATTTCTAATGGGCCTTGGAGAGAGAGGATTTTTTTTTTTAAATAGACTTTCTATTTTAGACTAGTTTTAGATTTACGGAAAAATTGAGACGATAGTATAGTGTATTCCCACATGCTCTATACCTAGTTTCCCCAATCATTAACATCTTACATTAGTATGGTACATTTGTTAACAATTAATGACTCAATCTTATTACATTATTGTTAACTAAAGTCCATAGTTTATTCAGATTTCCTTAGTTTTTTACCTAATGTCTTTTATTCTGTTCCAGAATTCCAACCAGTATGCCACATTACATTTAGTTGTAATGTTTCTTTAGGTTCTTCTTGGCTCTGACAATTTCTCAGACCTTTGTTTTAGATGACCTTGACCACTTTGAGGAGTGCTGGTCATATGTTTTGTAGGATGCTCTACTACTGGAATTTGTTTGGTGTTTTTCTCATGATAGGACTGGGTTTATGATTTATTGAGAGGAAGGCTACATCATATCAAGAGTACATACTATCAACGTGATTTATGACTGTTGATGCAGATTTTGACCACCTTGCTGAGCTAGTGTGTGTCAGGTTTCTCCAGTGTCTCTTGGAGACAATGTCAGATTTATCTCTTCTCCCCCATTTATTAATTTATTCAATTATTTATATCAGTGTGGACTTGTGGATATTTATTTTATACTTTGAATTATAATATAATATTATTTTATCTATTTTGCTGCTCACATTGTTCCAGCTTTGGCCACTGGGATCTCTTTCAGTAGGTTCCTCTACTCTTTTGACATACTCCTCTCAATGTTGGTTTTTTCTTTCTTTGTTTTTGTTTTTAATCACTTCTTTACTTTCTGGCGCTACATAATGCTCTAGGCTCATCTTATATATTTCCTGTCCCAGTCCTAGAATCAATTGTTTCTCTAAGGAGCTCTGGTTTCTTTTACTGGAAAATGGTACTAGAAACCAAAGTCTGGCTACTAGGTGTGCTTGTTGCTACTAGGGTATCATTTCTTTTAGGCCCCTCTCAGCTGACAGAGCAAAGAAATATATGTGTGTGTACTAATCCATTCCTATACACTTATCTATAAATATTTTGATATGTATTTATATCTATATTAAGCTAGCAGTGAATTCATACTGGTGTTGCCAACTCTAATCCATTACCACATGGATCATTCTAGCCTTGAAAGGTAGGATTAAAAAAGAAACACAAAAGTGGAATAAAGTGAAAAAAATGCTGTTACCTTCTTGTCCAATTCTCCTAGTACACGTTGCATGCATTTCTTTTGAGTATAAACTTAGGTGTAGAATTGCTGGGTTATAGTTTGTGTGTATCTTCAACTTTAGTAGATAATGCCTGTCAAGAACTGTGAAAAGTCTGAGATTTTACCCTATTTGCAAGCTAACAAGTTAGGCTATTACTGTTTTATTGATGCTAGCAAAAGATACAAGATGCCTGGATCAGAAACAAAGGATTTTTTAAAAAATTCATGACAAAAGCAGTAGCCAAAGCTTCAGGTTCCTGTTGGTTCCCCTGACCCCCAAAACCCACAGTAGGGTAGACATGTGGGAATAACACAAGTGGACCTAGATGGATGCACATGCAGAGAGGAACACTGAGTGGAAGAATACTTATTAATGAGTGTTATTAATTAACAAGCCTGCTCACTGCATTTCTCAATGTTGCCCATTGCAAATGAAAAATGACCTGGGTAAAGAACAGTGAGGGCCTTATATTCTTGGCATATCCAGCAAAAACATGCAGGGACACTGAGGGCCCACTGCAGATTATCTTCTCTAACAATGCCTAGTTATCTTCCAAAATGGTTATATCAGTTTACACTCCAACTACTCATGTGTAAAAGTCCTTGTTGCTTCATATCCTTACCAGTTTTTTTTTTAATCTTAATTTTTGTCACTGTAATGCAGCCATTCTCAACAGGGGTTCTATGAGAGAATTAAACCTATACAGCATGATTTGAGTGATTATTTTATCAGTTCTCTCAAGGATGGTACATGGCTGGTACCATTCTAGATGCCTAGGAGAGGAACAAAGTGATACCATGGATGTCTTAGGGAGGGCTTGGCAAACTATGGCCCCTGGGCCAAATCTGGCCCTCTGGCTTTGGAGCCAGGAATAGTTCTTGACATTTTTAAGTGACTGGAAAAAATTAAAGAAAAATAATATTTGTGACATATGAACATTATATGAAATTCATATCTTAGTCCATAAATAAAGTTTTAAGAAACATAGCCACATTCATTTGTTTACTTATTGTCTGTGGCTACTTTCACGCTACAATGGCAGAGTTGAATCATTGCAACAGAGACTGGATGGCCCACAAAGCCTAAAATATTTATTCTCTGGCACTTTACAGAAAAAGGTTGCTGACCCCTGCCATAGGACATTAAGATTTAATATCCCAGAATCCTAGTTAAGAAGGGCTGTAATGGGTATAAAATGATATCTCCTTATGGTCTTAATTTGCATATAATTAATTTTTTGAAGTGTGATGTAAATAACAGGTGAATAGAATTTTGGTAGGCAGAGATCAAGATGGTTGTTTCAGATAGAAGAAAACAGTATGGTATGGTAGTGAGATGAGAAAGTATAAGGTATCTTTGGAGTCTAGTAAATAATGCTACTTTGCTCTTGTAAGGTAAAGTATAAAGTATAATAGGTAGGACTGGCTACATAATTTGCAGGGCCCAGTGTAAAATGGAGACACAGGACCTCTTGTTTAAAAATTAACATTTTCAAGACAGCAATAGCAGAGCATTAAACCAAGTTCAGGGTCCTTTTAAGTGTGGGGCCCTGTGCAACTGAACAGATCACATGTCCATGAAGCTGGCCCTGTTAGTGGGAAATAATTCTGGAAAGGAAACTTAGGACCAGACTTTGGGGAGGGGAGCTTGAATGCTAGGCTAAAGAATTTGGATTTGATTTATTAAGCCTTAGGAAGTGGTTGAAGTTTTCTGAACAGAACATTGACCTAATCATAAATCAAGTTTTAGGAAGATTACATGAGAGGAGTTTGTAGAATAGATTTGAAAGGAGGCAAGACCAGTTAGAAGGTAATTACAATAGCTCAGGCAAGAGATAATGAACATGGTAGTAACTGAAGAAAGGGGAGGAAAAAGGAATAGATCTAGGTTTGAACCCATTCACTTGTTTTTTTCTTTTTCTTTTATTTTATTGTGGAAAGAACACAATATAGATTTACCCTCTTAACAAATTTTTAAGTGTACACTATATTATAGTTGACTATAGGTACAATGTTGTACAGCAGATCTTTAGAGCTTATTCGTCCATAGAAGGAAATTACCTCAATATAATATAATAAAGGCCATATATGACAAGCCCACAACTAATATCATACTCAGAGGTGAAAAACTGAAAGCTTTTCCTCTAAGATCAGGAAAGATGACCTGATCATATTTCACATGGCAGATATGCCCACTCTTGCCATTTCTATTCAGCATAGTACTGGAAGTGCTAGCCAGATCAATTAGGCAAGAAAAAGAAATAAAAAAGCATCCAAATTCAAAAGGAAGAAGTAAAATTGTCGCTGTTTGCAGACAACATGATCTTGTATATAGAAACTGTAAAGACTCCATGAAAAACTCTTAGAACTAATAAACGAATTCAGTCAAGTTGCAGAATACAAGCTGACATATAAAAATCAGTTGCATTTCTATATACTAACAACAAACTATATGAAAACGAAATCAGGAAAATAATCCCATTTACAGTAGCACCAAAGAGAATAAAATACTTAGGAATAAATTTAACTAAGGAGGTAAAAGACTTGTGTACTGAAAACTACAAAACATTGATGAAAGAACTGGAAGACGACAGGAATTAATGGAAAGAGATCCTGTGTCTGTGAATTGGAAGACTTAATATTGTTAACATGTCCATACTACCCAGAGTGAACCCATTCACTTTCACTCTGTGTATATGACCTTTGGCACCATCCTCTCTCAGCCTGAATTTCCTAAAGTGTCACATTATATAAAAATTTTCTTTTCTTTTTTACATTTGTTGTTCAAAACCCAGCCAAAAGTTCAGTGCTCAGTTTCTTGTGTTCTCTTTTGAGCATTCCTTAAATATTATATATTATATATTATAAAACAATATATATTTAAATATATGTATATACACATTCTCATTCGATTTCTAACTTTTGTGATAGTTATGTCTCCAGTAGGATCAGCCTTTAATTTTATTACCAAGTTTGAATCATTTAAGCTTCCTCTCTCCCCGCTTGTCTCCCCAAACTGCCTATGCTGGAAGGAAAAGCCTTAGTTATCCAATTAAATCAAATAACAAAATGTTTATTAAATATCTACTGTGGGACTAGTATGGAAGGAGACCAAAGATTGAAATATCATCAGGGAAGTTTCATGGAAATGTTGAGGCATAATCTAAACTACAAAATAACCATAGGATTTAAACATTCTAAAAGAGTGGAAATAACAGACATGAAATTCTGTTACTTATAAAACAAGGGCCAGCTCTCCTTTTACTACTTTGAGCACCCAAGCATTCTCTTTAGAAAAATAAAAATTATACATTTAGAAATAACAATCTTGCGTGGATTGTGCCTTTTGTTTAATAGTAGCATTTAACATTTATTGAATCTTACTATTTGCAAACCGCATTTCAATAATGACTACTACTTGGCTTATTATGTGCTCCACTGTTTTCAGTGCTTTATGTCTAATACATTAATGTTCTTAATAGCCCTATGGGGCATTAAGTAGTATTATCCCCATTTTACAGATGAGGAAACTGAGGCATGAGAAGTTAAGTGATTTGCCCAAGGTCAAATCATTTACAACTAATAGGTAGCAGAGCCAAGGATTCAGATCAGACAGCCTGGCTCCAGAGGCCACACTTTTAACCAGTATGCTATCTTACTAGTTTATGATGTGATTTAATCCTCACAGAAGTGTTGTGAAAGAGGAACTGTTATGTGCATTTGCCAACAAGACAGCTGAGGTTTAGAGAGGTTAAGTGAGTTGCCCAAGTGCACATAAGTAGTAAGTGACAGAACTAGGATTTGAATCTAGGTACTCCGACCCAAGCATTTGTGCTCTTAACCTTTATGTAATACTGCTCTGAAGATAACTAGACAGTCTTTAAAAATAACGTTAAATACTGCATATTTTAGCCTTTTAAAAATCTAAATATTCTTTTTTTTGTGTGAGGAAGGTCGGCCCTGAGCTAACATCTGCCAGTCCTCCTCTTTTTGCCAAGGAAGACTGGCCCTGGGCTGACATCCATGCCCATCTTCCACCATTTTATGTGGGACGCTGCCACAGCATGGCTTGCCAAGCGGTGCGTCGGTGCGTTCCCAGGATCCGAACTGGTGAACCCCGGGCCGCTGCAGCGGAGTGTGCGCACTTAACCACTTGCGCCACTGGGCCAGCCCCTAAATATTCTTGATCCCTTTTACTTTAGGTTTTGATTTAATGTTTGCGAATTCCAAATATCTGTAGCTCCCAAAGGCAAATTGGGTAGATCTCCAAGCCAGATAAATATTGTGCTTGCCAGAGTTTGTCTCATTTCCCAATCCAGAAAGGCATACTTCTCTGGGGCTTCCTTTCCTCCTTTAAGAACTCACCTTAGTGCTGCCGTCTTCTTCCCTCCATATACATAGAAACTTATTATCACTATATACTCACCTTGGTGATTTCCATGCTTTAAGAACGTGAAAAATAGCTTTTTATTACAAAAATGTAGGAGATCTTTGTTTTGATAATTAGAACTCTTCCATTTCATACTATTGTAAAACATCTTACCACTGAAAGAAGATGCTGTAAAAGCAAAAATGCTTTTTTCTAGCCTTACAAGCAGTGCAGGTTATTTTATCTAAAAGTTGAACATATTTTTCCTTTTGGAAAATAAATGGGATGTAGTAACTTCTGGGACCTTTTTCAGTGACTATCCAGGTGTTTCAAAAAGGTTATTTTTCACTTTTCATAACAAAGGATTCGTTTTGCTTTCTTTGCTTGATCTTTCTTTGCTAGCTGCCTGGTATTAATTTTGGTTTCCAGAGCAGCAAGAATAAGCAACTGGTAATGGAGTAGCTAGAATTGCTGCAGATTTCAGAACCCCACATAGGAAATATTTTCAATAGCTCCAGTGTTGAACACCTGTGCTTCTTTTCTGAAACAACAGAATCTGCTAATTTCAAAATAATACACTCATCATTAGACATATATATATATATATGTGTGCAGCTATGTTGAGTTATAATTGATGTGTAATAAATTGCAGTGTATGATGTGATGTTTTGATACATTTATATACCTATGAAACCATCACCACTAATCAATATAGGGAACATACCCATCATTCCCAAAAGTTTCCGCTTGCCCTTTTGTAATCCTCCCTTCTGTCCCCGCTACCCCTTCATCGTAACCATTCTATTTTCTGTCACTGTGAAATAGTTTGCATTTTCTAGAGATTTATATAAAGGGAATCATACAGTATATGTGCTTTTTTTCCCTTTCACTCAGCATAATAATTTTTGAGATCCCGATTATTGTGTGTATCAACAGTTCATTCCTTTTTATTGCTGAGTAGTATACCATTATATGGATATATCCCAATATTCATTCAGCTCTTGAGGGACCTTTGGGTTGTTTCTAGTTTTTAGCTATTATGAATAAAGCATTTGTGTTTAAGTCTTTGTATAGACATATGCTTTCTTTTTGTTTTGGTAAAATACTTAGGAGTGAAATGGCTGGATTATATGGTAGGTATATGATTTAACTTTTAAAGAAATTGGCAAACTGTTTTCCAAAGTGGTTGTACCACACACTTTCCAAGTAGCAGTGTATCAGTTCCAGTTCTTTCACATCCTCTCAAATACTTGATATGGTTAGTCTTTTAAGTTTTAGCCCTTGTAATAGTATGTAGTGGTATCTCATTGTGGTTTTAATTTGCTTTTCCCTAGTTACTAATGATGTTGAGTATCTTTTCATATGCTTATTTGCCATTTATTTATCTTCTTTGGTGAAGTATGTGTTCAAATCTTTTGCCAATTTTTTAATTGGGTTGTTAGTTTTCTTATTATTGAGTCTTCAGAGTCTTTAAGTATATATTCTGGATAAAAGTCATTTGTCAGATATATGCTTTGCAAGTATTTTCTTCCAGTCTGTGACTTGTAGTTTTATTTTCCAAACCGTAACTTTTGAGGGTGAGAAGTTTTTAACTTTGATGAAGTCCATTTTATCAATTTTTTCCTTTTATAGATTGTGCTTTTGGTTTCATATCTAAACATTCTTTGATTAATCCAAGGTCACAAAGATGTCCTGTTTTCTTCTAGAAGATTTATAGTTTTATGTTTTACCTGTAGATCTGTGATCCATTCCGAGTTAACTTTTGTATGTGGAGTGAAGTATGGAGTTAAGGTTTTGTTGTCGTCGTCGTTACATATAGATATCTAATTGTTCCAACATTCTTTGTTGAAAAGACTGTCTTTTCTCCATTCAGTTGCCTTGGCACCTTTGTCAAAAACCATTAACCATAAGTGTAAGGGTTTATTTCTTTATTCAGTTCCAATGATCCATATGTCTATCCTTATGCCAATAGCACAGTCTCTTGTTTGCTGTGGCTTTACAGTGAGTTTTGAAATTGCTTTGTGTAAGTCCTCCACCTTTGTTCTTCTTTTCCAAAATTGGTTTGACTGTTCTAGGTCCTTTGCATTTCCATATGAATTTTAGGATCAGCTTGAGGAGTTCTACCAAAACAAACAAACAAAACCTACTAGGATTTTTGACAGGGATTGTGTTTATCGAATCTATAGATCAATTTGGGAAGAACTGCCTTACTAATATTTTTTTTTTTAAAGATTTTATTTATTCATTTTTTTCCCCCCAAAGCCCCAGTAGATAGTTGTATGTCATAGGTTCACATCCTTCTAGTTGCTGTACGTGGGACTCGGCCTCGCGTTGGACGGAGAAGTGGTGCCTTGGGGCGTGCCCGGGATCCGAACCCGGGCCGCCGGCATCAGAGCGCGCGCACTTAACCGCCAAGCCACGGAGCCAGCCCTGCCTTACTAATATTGAGTTTCCAATCCATGAACTTGGAATGTTTCTATTTATTTAAATCTTCTTTAATTTCTTTTAGCAATGATTGGTTGTTCTCAACATGTGTGTTACACTTCTTTTGTTAAATTTATTTTTAAGTATTTTATTCTTTTTTATATTATTGTAAATGCAATTGTTTTCTTAATTTCATTTTTAGATTGTCCATTGCTAATATATATTGATCTTGTATCCTGTGACCTTGCAAAATTTGCTTATTCATTCTAGTAGTTTGTGTGTGTGTGTGTATTCCTTAGGATCTTTTTTTTTTTTTTTTTGTGGGGAAGATCAGCCCTGAGCTAATATCCATGCTAATCCTCCTCTTTTTGCTGAGGAAGACTGGCTCTGAGCTAACATCTATTGCCAATCCTCCTCCTTTTTTCCCCCTTTTTCTCCCCAAAGCCCCAGTAGATAGTTGTATGTCATAGTTGCACATCCTTCTAGTTGCTGTGTGTGGGACGCCGCCTCAGCATGGCTGGACAAGCGGTGCATCGGTGCGCGCCCCGGATCCGAACCCGAACCCTGGCCGCCAGTAGCGGAGCGCGTGCACTTACCTGGTAAGCCACGGGGCTGGCCCTCTAGTGATATTTCTTATCTTAAAGTCTATTTTGTTTTTTATTAATATAGCCAGTCCAGCTCTCTTATGGTTACTGTTTGCATGGTATATTGTTTTTTATTCTATTACTTTTAATCTACTTATATCCTTGAATCTAAAGACAGCATATAATTGGATTTTGCTTTGACTGTAACATTTTATTCATTCACATTTAATGAAATTATTCGATATGGCTGAATTTATGACTGCTATTTTAATTTTTTAATTGAGATATAGCCCACATAACACAAAAATCACCATTTTAAGTTGTACAACTAAGTGATTTTTTAGCATATTCACTATGTTGTTCAACCATCACCACTATTAGATCTGCCATATTGTTGTTTTTTGTATATCTCATGTCTTTTTTGTTCCTCTGTGCCTTCTTTACTACCATTTTTGTGTTATATGAATATTTCTTAGTATACTACTTTTGATTCTTCTGTTGTTTTTTTGACTTCTTGTTTTTTGGTTATTTTCTTAGTGCTTTCTCTTAGGACTTTAATATGCATCTTAATTTATCACTTCAGATTAATACTAATTTATTCTAGAAAAATATGGAAACTTCCCTCCAATATAGCTCCATTTCCTCCACCTTGATATCACACACACACATATACACACACACACGCTAAACCCAACAATACAGTTATAATTACTGCTTTATACACTCATGTCTTTTAGAGAAGTGAACAGAAGAAATGAGAAAAAAATATATTTATTCAGTCTTTTATATTTACCCACCCATTTACTATTTATGATGCTTTTCATTTTTTTGTGTGGATGTGAGTTAAAAGCTGGTGGCAGCTTTCTTTAGAAACACTTAACTGGATTATGGTTCTGTAATATATCTTTTTCCATACTTTTACTTTCACCCTTTTTATATCCTTTAATTGTATGTAAGCAGCATATAGTTTTTTCCCCCAACATTGCATTGGGGCAATCTTTTCTTTTAGTTGCAGAATTTAGTCTTATATTTACTTACTGATGTATTTGGGTCTAAATATCCATCTCACTATTTGTTTTCCTCATGTTATATGTTCCTTTTTGTCCTTTCTCTTGCCTTCTTTTGGATTTCTGAAGTTGTTTTGTTTGTTTGTGTATATCTGTTTTTCTCTATTAGCTTGGTAGTCTTTTACCATAATTCGATGGCTAACTCAGAAATTTCAACACGCATTATTGACTATCAAGGTCGAATATAAATGACTGCTTTTACCACTTCACGGGCAACTCAAGAACCTAAAGCACCTAAGGTACATTTACTATCCTCCTGCCTTTTTGGCTACTGTTGTCATATATTTTAATTCTACATCAGTTTTTTTTTTTTTTTTTTTGTGAGGAAGATCAGCCCTGAGCTAACATCCATGCTAATGCTCCTCTTTTTTTTTTTACTGAGGAAGACCGGCTCTGAGCTAACATCTATTGCCAATCCTCCTCCTTTGTTTTTCCCCCACAGCCCCGGTAGATAGTTGTATGTCATAGTTGCACATCCTTCTAGTTGCTGTATGTGGGACACGGCCTCAGCATGGCCGGAGAAGTGGTGCGTCGGTGCGCGCCTGGGATCCAAACCCGGGCCGCCAGTAGCAGAGCGCGCACACTTAACCGCTAAGCCACAGGGCCGGCCCTCTACATCTGTTTTAACCTCCGCTACATGTTATCATTCTTATTTTATACAATTATTATTGATTTAGAGTTACCTATACATTTATATTTCCCCTTTCCATTACTCTTCATTTCTTCTGGCATCTTTGTGTTTCCATGTGGGATCATTTGCCCTCTGCCTGAAGAATTACCTTTAGTATCTCCTTTAAGTGTGGATCTACTGGTGACAAAGTCTCTGGCTCTATTTTTGTCTTAAAAGTTTTCTTTCTCCCTCATTTTCAAAACATAATTATCCCAAATATAAACATCTATGTTGGCATTTATTTTCTTTCAGCGCTCGGAAGTTATTCTTCATTGTGTCTGAGCTTCCATTGTACCTATTGAGAAGTCAGCTTTCAGTCTTATCATTCCCCTTTCAAATTAATATGCTTTTTTGCACTGGCCCCTTTTAAGATTTTCTTCTTTGTCTTTGGATTTCAGCAGTTTTACTTTGTTAATCCATTACTTTGTTTAATCTGTTTGGAATTTACTATGATTCTTGAAACTATGACTTTGATATCTTTAGTCAATTTTAGAAAATTCTTGGTCACTCTATTTTCATATATTGCTCGTGCCCTATTCTCTTCTCTTTCTCAGACTTCAGTTATTTCTATGTGAGGCCATTTCACAAGACTAATAATGTCCTATATGTTTATTTTTTTTTCTGTATTCTCCATCCTTTTCTTTAACCTACTTCTGTCTGGATATTTTCCTCTGACGTATCTTCTTCATTTGTTTTTAATCTGCTGTTTAACCCATCCATTGCGTTGTTTCCAGTTTTTCTACTTTTCATTTCTAGAATTTCCACTTTATTCACTTTTATGGTTTCAAATTCTCTGCCAAAATTGTCCTATAATATCTTGAACATATCAATCACAGTTATTTTATAGTCAGGGTAGGATAATGCCAATATTTTAATCTCCTGTTGGTCTCTTCTTTACAGTCAGCTTTTTCCCTTGGCTTTCAGTCTGTTCCTATGTTTTTGTATTCTTGGGTTTTTTTAATTGTATGCTGGATGTTATGATTGCAAAATTATAGTGTTAATTTGTAATTTGAGGCTCTGGGTGATGTTATCTTCTTCTGTGGGGGATTTACTTTTGCTTATGGCAGGCAGTTTTGCTAGATACAGTGATCAAGTGTGACTCTCCAAAATCCTAATTGAAAGTCAGTCGTCACCTTGCCATTTCCCACCTCTAACCACTTGAGACTGCTGAAAGGTCTGCTCAGCCTCTCAGCCATAACTTTTTTTGTGTGTGTGTGTGGGGGGGAGATTGGCCCTGAGCTAACATCTGTGCCTATCTTCCTCTATTTTGTATATGGGATGCCACCACAGCATGGCTTGATGAGCAGTGCATAGGTCCGCGCCTGGGATCCGAACCTGCGAAGCCCAGGCCACTGAAGCAGAGCACACAAACTTAACCACTATGCCACCAGGCCAGCCCCCTCAGCCATAACTTTTAAAGAGAAAATGCCTTCAGGGAAAAATGGCACCACATGTTGGATTTCTCTCTTTTTATGCTTTCCTTCTCTCTAGGATCTTGGTCCAGCAAGTTCTTGAGATTTAGTCTGGGCCATTTCATAAATACATTTGGTTTTATAGTCCTCAGTGGAATCAGTCTACTAAACACTTGCTTTCAAAGTTCAGTATTATAAATATCTATTGAGCGTCTACTATGTGCCAGTCATTGTGCTGAAACCTGAAGGTCAAGTATGAAGACACAGTCCCTGTCCTAAGGAATTTAAGTTGGAGAGCAAGATAGGTGGATTACAGGTAATTTTAATACAACGTGGTAAGTCACAAAATTATAAAATGGGAATCTTGACATGTAGAGGGTTGTTGTAAAGATGAGTGAGATATGTGAAGCGTCTAGGACAATACTTGGCACTAGAAGATGTCTTCTCCCACTGAGAGATGTTAGAAGTTAAATACATGAGATGTTGCCTACAATTGAAATAGTTTCTTTGGTTACTAGAAGCTTACTGTTAATAGTATCAGTGTCTCTTATCATTAATGTTATAGGAACATAATTCATTGACCAACTACTTAATAAACACACTGTGCTAAGTGTTAAGGGATTATAATGAGGTAAATTCAGATATCAGACAATTACAGGACAATTCTATAATGATATTAATTAAAGATAACTGTGGGTTAATATTTATCTGGGAAGGTTTTGTAGATTGCGATATGAAATTTGCATTTGCAGAGGTAAGAAGGACTGTTCCAGTGAGAAATCTGAGAGAATTTTGATGGAGTTTAGAATAGAGATGGTATATATAGTGATGACACTGGAAATAAAGAAGGAATTAAACAAGATACTACCTAGTTTAAAATGGCAGATTGACCCCATTTGTTTTTCTTCTCTCCTTCTCCAAACACTTCTGAAATGATAGTAAAGAATTTAAAAAAAAATTAACCCACGTAAACAAATATATTGGGAAGAGTAAAATAGCAAAGAGATTTAAATGAGTGTAGGGAAGCTGGAAAATAGGAGTGGAAATTGATTTGGTTATAAAAGAAAGTTATCTAAGTGCCTACAGAAGGAGAAATTAATGAGAAGAGAAAAGGTTTGCCTCATGAACCCCCTGAGAGGCTTAGTCCTGTACTTGGAAGAATCAGGTATTGGTGCACATCAGGAGCAGTGTGTGGAAGAAGGAAAGTTGAAAGTTTATATACAGATCCATTAGAACCTCCTCAGGTTCTCGCCTCCATCCTAAACATCTAGGTAAATTTACCCTACCCTTCCTATGGAGGCAACTGGAAGTTTATTTTCTGGAGAAGTTGAATGGGGAAGATGAATTTGGGAATACCAGGCACAGTAGAGGCTTGGGGTGAGGTATGTGGCTGAAAATAGGGGAATTAAGCGAAATATATGCATTAAACTGTTGTTGTCCTCAGAATCCTTGGTTTCCACCTCTCCCAGAAAGTTTAGGTAGGAGATTGGAAGATTCTTCTCCAGAGAAACTGAACAGCCCTATTGAATAGACCTCTACACACTAACTTAGGGAGGTTATCTCTGTGAAAAGCCTGGTTTGCTGACTAATCATTTTACTGTAAAGTCCAATTGATAAGGCATAGCCAGCAAATAAAACTCCAGTTAGCTCCAAGTATACACATGGCTCAAAGCCTTTGCATTTATGCTTTGCTCTGTCTTGAAAGCTCTTTGCTCTGTCTTGAAAGCTCTCTGCACTTCCTTTAATTCTCTACTCAATTCTTACCTTATAAGAGATGCCTCCCCTGACCATCCAACATAAAATAATAGCCTCCAGCACTCATTCCCCATATACCCTGATTTATTTTTCTCCATGGCATGCATCATTATCTTACATCACTCTCTACATATCACCTGTATTTGTCTGTTTTTTAATTGTCTGAATCCCTTCACTAGAATGGAAGCTTCGTGAGGGTGGAGATTTGTCTGTTTTGTTCACTGTTGTGTCCTCAAGTACCTGTAATAGTGCCTGTTAATATATAAATGTTTTTTAATAAATAAATACATGAATAAGAACAGACAATTAAGGATCATCAGTCGTTTGAGGAAACCTTCCAACATGAAAATTAGATCACACAAACAGGAAAAAAGGGACTTGGAGAAAACAAGGACAATATGGAGAACAAAAGAAAACTTTTTAAAAAAAATGTAATTAGTTACTTCAGAGAGATAAGAGAGATACTGAATACGTAAAATAAGAAGATGCCATGAAAAGGAATGATCAGAGAATAAAAAAGAGCTTCTAGTAATTATATATATATATCATATATGACAGTTTAAAATTGAAAAAACAAATCCCTTGGCTTCTGGTTTCCAGTCCAGCATGTAAAGAACTTGGAAGTAGTCACTCTGTCCTAACAAATAAAAAGCTGAACAAACTGAAAAATCATCAGATCTTCTTAAATCTGTCAGAGAAGTAAAGTCACCGGGCGAACTTCTCCCAAACTTGTAGAAACAGGCAGGCAGATATAAAGACACAACTTACTGGAGCAGAAACCCATGAAGCAGAAACCTCTGCAGGAATGCTACTGGGGTAGGAAAACCTAAATTGTAACTGATGAATTGCTGGAGGCTCTGTGTCAACGAGCCTGAGAGTTAAAAACTCCAGGGAGACCCAGTCATCAGGGGGCCCTCCCTCAGGCAACTTGAGCTCCTATAACAAAATACTATAGACTGGGTGGCTTAAACAGCAAACATTTATTTTCTCACAGTTCTGGAGGCTAGAAGTCCGAGATTAAGGTGCCAGCCTGGATCGGTTCTGGTGAGAACTCTCTTGCTAGCTTGCAGATGGCCCGCCACCTTCTTGCTGTGTCCTCACATGGCAGAGAGAGAATGAGAGCAAGCTCTCTGGTGTCTCTTCTTAGGAGGGCACTGATCCTATCACGAGGGCCCCCCCTTCATGACCTCATCAGACCTAATTATCTCCCAAAGGCCCCATCCCCAAATACCATCACAATGGGGGTTATGAATTTTGAGGGGACACAGTTCAGTCCATAGCAGGACCCCACACTTTTGTGAGTTCTATGTCTAAGAGCTCTACCGGGTTCTCACAGTGAATATTAGAGAAAAACTCCCTTGTGCTTCTGGTAGGGGGAGGAGGACAATAACCATTTTGAAATATGCCAGAGCATTCTGTTCTTCTTAAAAATGTTTGCCCTTAAGAGAAACTGTTTTACCAGAGCCTAACCTTGTTGGAGTGTTATCATAGACTAATCAACATGGGAGAAGGGAAATACCCTACTTCAGGCCCCTCCAGCCATCCTCTCTCACCTAAGAAGGGGAAAAAACTAAGAAGCACTTGTAAAGTTCACAGCTCAGGGGCACAGACTCGCAAAAAGACAGACCCAATCGTAACTAGATAATGCTTCCTCTCCCCCCACACCTTACCACCATGTCACCAAAGGCCTTTTTACCAGAGTTCCTTTTACCCAGGACATCACGTCTGGCTTTCAACAAAAAATTGCAAGGCATACTAAAAGGCAAAAGACATACTTTGAAGAGACAGCAAGCATCAGAACCAGACTCAGATATAGCAGGGATGGTGGAATTATCAGACTGGGAATTTAAAACCACTGTAATTGTTATGCTGAGGGCTCTAATGGAAAAAGTAGACAACATGCAAGAACAGATGGATAACGTAAGCAGAGAGATGGAAATTCTAAGAATCAGAAATGTTAAATGGGCTGGCCCGGTGGCGTAGTGGTTGAGTTCACATGCTCTGCCTCAGCAGCCTGGGGTTCGCAGGTTCGGATCCTGGGCATGGACCTACACACCGCTTATCAAGCCATGCTGTGGCAGGCGTCCCACATATAAAGTAGAGGTAGATGGGCACGGGTGTTAGCCCAGGGCCAATCTTGCTCAGCAAAAAAGAGGAGCATTGGCATCAGATGTTAGCTCAGGGCTGAT
Source organism: Diceros bicornis minor (assembly GCF_020826845.1). Lineage (NCBI taxonomy): Eukaryota > Metazoa > Chordata > Mammalia > Perissodactyla > Rhinocerotidae > Diceros > Diceros bicornis. The sequence goes on from NC_080743.1 coordinate 28,521,398, forward strand.
CTTCCTCCAAAAAAAAAAAAAAGGTTAGCAATCAAAAATACTGTAACAGAAATGAAGAATGCCTTTTATCGGGCTCATTAGTAGAATGGACATGGCTGAGGAAAGAATCTCTGAGCTTGAGGATGTGTCAATAGAAACTTCTAAAACAAAAGCAAGGAGATAAATGACTGAAAAAAACTGAACAAAATATCCAAGAACTGTGGAACAACTACAAAAAGTGTAACATATGCATAATGTGAATACGAGAAGGAGAAGAAAGAGAGAAAAGAAGAAATATTTGAAGCAATAATGACTGAGAATTTCCATTTCCCCAAATTAACGTCAGACACCAAACCACAGATCCAGGAAGCTCAGAGGACACCAAGGAGAATAAATGCCAGAAAAACTACACCTAGGCATATCATACTCAAACTGCAGAAAATCAAAGATAAATATCTTGAAAGAAGCCAGAGGTAGAAGCATCTTACCTGTAAGAGGAGCAAAGATACAAATTATATCCAACTTCCCTTTAGAAACCATGCAAGCAAGAAGAGAGGGGAGTGAAATATTTAAGTTGTTGAGAGAAAAAACCCACCAGCCTAGAATTTTGTGTTCTGTGAAGTTATCATTCAAAAGTGAAGGAGAAATCAAGACTTTCTCAGATAAGCAGAAATTGAGAGAATTTGTTGCCAGTAGACCTGTCTTGCAAGAAATGTTAAGAATTTCTTGAGAGGATGAAAATGATATATATCAGAAACTCAGATCTATATAAATAAAAGGAGAGCAATAGAGAAGGAATAATTAATTGAAAGTAAAATAAAAACTTTTATTTCTTTTATTCTTAATTGATCTAACAGATAAACAGTTTGTTCAAAATAATAACAACAATGTATTCAATGATTATAGCTTATGTAAAAGTGAAAAGAATGACAGCAATGTTATAAGGAGTAGGAGGGAGGAATTTAGGAATATTTTTTATTATAAGGTACTTGTACTAGTGAAGTGGTATTATGTTATTTGAAAGTAGACTTGCGTTAGTTGTAAATGTATATTGCAAACTCTAGGGCAACCAGTAAAAAAAAGTTTAAAAAAAAAATCCCTTAAGAATTGGTTAGAGAAATTATCTAGAGAATGACCAAAAAAAATTGAAAACAGAAGAAGACATTAAAGATCAACCTTTGAGAGCTAATACCCAACTAACAGCAGCTGCAAAAAAGAGAGAAAATAGAAGAGTGGGACTATCAAATAAATATGCTAAAACAGTTTTCTAGAATTGAAGAACAAGAGTATTCAGATTGAAAGGGCCCACTGAGTACTCAGCACGAAGTAGATAAAAAGATCTACCCAAAGGCACATCATTGTGAAATTTCAGAACACTAGAGATTAAGAAGGACACCAAACATTAAGGTACCAAATAAGCTTCTAGAAGAAACGAACAAATGAAAAATAAGTCAGTTACAAAGGAATAGGAATCAACATGGTATGTCAATAGCTACATTTATTGACTAGAAGACAGTGGAGTAATATTTGTAAAGTTCTGAAGGGAAATACATCTAATAAGATATATATATAAAACTATCAATCAGGTATGGCGATAGGATAAAGACTTTTTTAGACATGCAAGGGCTCAAGTATATCTATATCTTTGTATCTATATCATCTATCCACGATGCCTCATTTTTTCAGGGAACTACTAAAGAAGGCTTCAGCAAAACAAAAGAATAAATCAAGGAAAGGGAAACCTGGCTCTAACAAAGGAGAGAGGTGAAGGATAATCCCAGGATGACAACTAATGAATCAGGCCCAGGGAAGTACCCACTTTATATTGAAGAGGGAAGGCTAGAGTCTGCAGGAGTGAGAAGGTATCTCTAGGGGAAAAAATATAACAGAGGGATTATTTGTGTTGGGACATTTGAAAAAAGTATTGAAGGTCTTGTGAAAATGATTTATTGTTTTGTTTTGGTTGAAGGGGTTGACTTAAAGTAATAATACACTATATTTATATTTTAATATGTATTATGTTATTTGATTTTCTTAACTACTCTGTGAGATATTGGCAAGCCGTTATTAATATTCTCATTGTAGGTCATTAGATATGTGTGAAAATAGGCTTAAAGACATTGAGTGATCACAGTGTTAGATGCAAGACTAGAACCCTGGTCTACTCTTTCTGTTACACCAGGGATCTTCTACCAAAAGACCTGAATGTATACCTTATATACATCCACTCCACATCGTCACTGGATCATAAAAGCCATAAGCACCCATTTTGTCTGTTGCAATCTCACCCTACCTCCCCCTCCCCCACCAATATTCTAACATATTCTTGCTTGTTCCTAACATATTCTTGCTTCTTTCCCTTTCCTCTGGACACCAAACTAAATTCATTGACAATGACCTTCATTCTGCCTCTAGAATTAGTCTTTATTTTTGATCCCCTTGGCTTGTGAATTGCATCTTTTCTCTTTTATTCTTGACTAGACCCTCTGTTGCAAGTCATGGAACCCCACCCTATATACCTTTTTAAATTTAAAACAACAGCAGTTTTGCATCTAATTGACCTTATTTTAGGCAAGAATAAGCATTTGGCTACTATTTCCAGAGTTCCTCTGGGATGATCCTTAAATATATAAAGTACCAGGTGCCTGTTTTCCCAAAATGGCCATTTGCTTCTGCCATGTTGCCACCAAGTCAGGTCACTGCATCCTCTTCAAAATGTTTTTTTATAGCCAACAAGATGTTTTGTAAACATGCAATTCTATTTGTATATTTACGGTGAACTATGACATATGTGCCCAGGGTAAAGACCTAGAAGGTCATTTAATTCACTTCCGACTCCATAAGATCATTCCATTTACTCAAAGGACTGGTAGTACCATGAGATTTTGGTAGGAGAAGCTCTCACCAAGAAGACAGCTTCTGTGGAATCTGTCTAAGCTTATCCATTACCACTGTCTAAGGATTTTTCTGCCTCCACAGGTTACTTTGCCACTTATATACTAACCACAGATCTACTATATCCACTTATATACTAACCACAGATTCATAGCATAGTTTTTGAAAGCATTGTTCACCTAACATATCTATGTCTAATTTGTCGCCATTCATCACCTAACAGATCATCAGCCAGGTCAAGGTAGAATGCTTTGGCTTCTTTACTTCTTATGTTGAAAGTGATTGGTCCATCTACACAGCTGCCACATTTATTTGCCTATAAAATCCCCTGCATTCTTTTGCCCTTAGCCCTTTGCTCAACCTGATATGGAGAACTAGGGTGCATTATAGATATGCTGAGTTCTTGTTGATGCCTTTGCTAGCTCCGTGTCAGATATAGTGAGAGGGTAGATATGAGCCAGAAGAGGAGTTTATGAGACTTCAGTCTACTCCTAAGAATATTCCAGAATACTCAGGGTTTTTCACCAGGTAAACTCAGGAAACCCTGGCCTTGTTTGCCAGGAAGAGAGACCATGACATTGTGAGGGATGATGCCTTTTAAACTAGCTTAATCCATCTCTGCACCATAGATCTCTAACATAAAGAAAGGCACATGGCAAAAACCTTCCACTGTTCATGGCAGTCAACCAGGACCACCCTTACTTGTTCCAAGTTTGCTATGATCTTTATTTTGCTTCTGACTTCTGGACTTAGTGTTTTTATTTGGCAAAAGTGCCAAGTACTGTGCTAGGCATTGGGAATACAAAGACAAATAAAATAGGGTCCCTCTCCTTGAGGAGCCTCCAATGAGAAGTCTCTTAGTTGAGAATACAGCTATGTAAACAAATATTATAACTATGTTAATGAGGGTATAATAGAGATATGTTTGGGGTACTATAGGTCCACAGAAGAGGAAGGTCCTAATTGCCTGTAGAGAATAGGGAAAGCTTTTTGGAGGAAGTAACATACAAATTGCTTATTATTAAAAATAAGTAGGCATTGACCAGGAGGGGAGGGGAATTTTAGTTAGAATACATAAAGGGATGAGGTGTGAAGAAGCATATCTTGTTTAGGACTACAAGGTCTTCCGAATAGCTAGAGCATATGTAATACGTTAGGGAATGGCAGGATGTGAAGCTGAAAAGGAAAGAATTTGTACACCTTGAGTTCAGATTTTGTTCTGTAGGCCATGGTGAGTCATTGATGGATTTTAATTGGGGAGGAATATGATATTTGTGGTGTTGAAGGATAATTCCCATGTTACTGCAAAGTTATTTATAATTGGAAAAATTTGGGACCAGATCAAATGGCCAATGTAAATTACCAGTGATAATTGAAAGGTAGCAGACTATGCCGCCCCAGAATATGCCTATTTGGCATAAGGATTATTTTGAGCTGATTATTTTAAGAAACAGCAGACACAGGAGAAGTTCTGAAAACAGAGTAGAAGTTACCCTTTTGTAAGGGACATTTACATTTATGAAGGAACTCTCCATTTGTAAGTAACTCCCTCTCTGTACCAGGAAGAGAAGGGTGACTCTAAATCACAAGAAAGTCTTATCAATAGAGATGGCACTGACTTAAATCATATATATATATGATCAACATATATAACAAACCTTACCCTTGTTTACTGTGCTTTTTCTGGTACCCTTCCATAACTGGCCTCCCCAACAATGTCTTTCTTTTGTCTTTAGTTGAAGATGGTATTTAAGGTGGTGGCTTGGGCCATCTCAGGGAGTTACTCAGTTTTTCTGGGTATCTCCCATGTATACATGAGGTATACATGTTAATAAAATTCTGGTTGTTTTTCACTTATTAATGTCTTTTATTATAGGGAGTCTCAGCCAAGAACTCAGAAGGGCAGAGGGAAAATTATTGTTCCTTCCCTACATAATGGTCAAATAAAGTGTGGCATATCCATACAACAGAAAGTTATGCAGCCTTTACATATATTTTTAGAAAATATGTAAAGAAAATGCTTATGACATAATGTTAAATAAAAACACCAGAGTGTAAGTCCTAAATATATGGAGAGATATACCAGATTCATAGATGGAAAGACTCAATTTCATAGAGTTTAGGTTTTTTGAACTTCTAATTTTTTGTGTGTGTGTGTGAGGAAGAGCAGCCCTGAGCTAACATCCATGCCAATCCTCCTCTTTTTTTTGCTGGGGAAGACTGGCCCTGAGCTAACATCCGTGCCAATCTTCCTCCACTTTTTATGTGGGATGCCACCAGAGCATGGCCTGACAAGCCGTGTGTCACTGTGCGCCTGGGATCCGAACCCACACACACTTAACCGCTACACCACGGGGCTGGCCCCTGAACTTCTAAGAAGTCCCCCAACAGGAGTTTTTAAAGCAACTGACATGGTGATTCTAAAATTTATAGGGAAGAAAAAAGACCCAAGAATAGCTACAGCACTGCTGAAAAAGAAGATGATGATGGAGGGACTTCTCATATAGATATCAAGACTTTTAGTAAAACTATGATAATTAAAAACAGTGTAACATTGACTTAGGAATAATCAAACAATGGAATAGACTAGAGAACCCAGAAACAGACCTATGCATATATGGAAACAACATATGACTAAGGTGGCATTGCAGATGACCAGGGGGAGGAAGGACTACTGAATAAACAGTGTTGGGACAACTAGATAGCTATATTTTTAAAAAATGAAATTGGATCCCTGCTTCAGACTCTATACAAAAATCCAATGGATTAAAGACTTAAATTTGAAAAGCCAAACTAAAAATTTAGAAGACAATGAAAGAATATCTATGACTTTGGGATAGGGAAGGATTTCTTAAATAAGAAGCAAAAAGCACTAACCATAAATGAAAAGATTGATAAATTTGACAATATTGAAAATTTTAATTTGTATCATACATTACCATAAAGGGGAAAAGACAAATCCAAACTGGGAGAAAGCACACATAGCTGATAAAGATTGATATCCAGAATATATAAAGAAATCCTACAAATGAATGAGAAAAAGAAAAAGAAAATCTGGGGCCAGCCCAGTGGCCTAGTGATTAAGTTTGGCATGCTCCACTTCTGCGGCCCAGGTTTGGTTCCCAGCCACGGACCTACACCACTTGTCAGTGGCCATGCTGGGGTGGCGATCCACATACAGAATAGAGGAAGATTGGTGACACATGTTAGCTCAGAGTGAATCTTTCTCAGCAAAAAAAAAAACAAAAAGGAAAAAAAATCTAACAGAAAAATGGGCAAAAGACATAAGCATTTCACAGAAGTGGAAATGTGGCTTAAGGGTGTTCAGTCTCAGAATAATCAGAAAAATGCCAAACTTAGACCACAATGAAATTCAGTTTTATGCTACTAGATTTGCAGTAATTAATTTTTATCTTTCTTCCCACCCACCCACCTCAGACACACATATCTTACAATTGAGCACACTGAACTACTTCTTTTTTGCTGAGGAAGATTCACCCTGCACTAGCTTCTGTTGCCAATCTTCCTCTTTTTGCTTGAGGAAGATTTGCCCTGAGCTAACATCTGTGCTAATCTTCCTCTATTTTGTATGTGGGTTGCTGCCACAGAAAGCCCACTGGCGAGTGGTGTAGGTCCACACCTGGGAACCAAACCTGGGCTGCCGAAGTGGAGCACGCTGAACTTAACCACTAGGCCACAGGGCCGGTGCCAGCACACTGAACTTTTTGAAATTCTCTTATTACAGCATTTTCTTTTATTGTCTGGTTGTCAATAGACAGTGTTTTGTTGTTGTTGTTATTCTTGCCTAGGATGCTTTTCCTTCCTTTAGTGCAGTGATTCTTAAAGTATGGTTCCCCAGACTAGCTTCAATAGCATCACCAATGTACTTGTTAGAAATGCAAATATCCTGGTCCCACCTCTGAACTGTCTTTTCAAGGATGTTTGTATAGTGAATAGCTTTGTAAGTTAGAGATAGTATTTCCCTCTAGAGGAGAGGGCAGGTTTGCTTCCAGCCCATTACAAAAGATTGGAGTTTCCTAAGCTCAGAGTTCCTTTCCTATAATACAGCCCAGTGCACGTGCTGATGTAACCTGGCCTTTGTCCCATCACCCTGTGGGAATTGCACTTGGGGAACTGCTGCAGGAAAATGATGATACTCCTCTTGTTGTGAGTAAGAAACTGTCCTTTGTCTCTAATCCAAAAGTCTTATGTCTTTTGCTGTATCCATGAAACTCTGGCAGGCTAACTTTTTAGCTTGCAAGTAGGATGAAACCTCAGACCCTTCCTAGTTCCTGACACACAGTCTTCTTTCTTTATGTTAGTGCTCTGAAATGGGAACCACTGGGGCCGGCCCCGTGGCATAGCGGTTAAGTGCGTGTGCTCTGCTGCTGGCGGCCTGGGTTTGGATCCCAGGCGTGCACTTACGCACCGCTTGTCGGGCCATGCTGTGGTGGTGTCCCACATAAAGTGGAGGAAGGTCGGCATGGATGTTAGCTCAGGGCTGGTCTTCCTCAGCAAAAAGAGGAGTATTGGCATGGATATTAGCTCAGGGTTGATCTTCCTCACAAAAAAAAAAAGAAAGAAAGAAATGGGAACCACTGCTTTTAATAATTGTTAATAGGAAGCACAGTATTGAAAAAGATTAATGTAATAACAAGACAGATACTTTTTCAGTGTCAAATTTTGACTTTCAAACATTATTTAGAATGTCTCCATTACCCTAGGTTTTTTTCTATCTTTAATTTACTCATTTATCTAACAAACATTTCCGTGTGTTCTTTTTGCTCTTATTTTTCTCAGATCGTGGCACCATTAGAAGCTGGGTTGACCCAAAGACAGGCAGATGGCTGAAAGTGGTGAAAAAGAAAAAATACAATGGACAACCACCATTATTATTAGCTCATCTCTTAAGGTAAAGAAGCATTGGGGCCACTGATCTTTAATTAAAAATTAAAGGCAATAGAACAATATTTTAAAAGATCCGTAGCTTGATTATCCAAAGTTTTGTGGATCAGCAAGTACATAAGCTAAATGTATTTTAAAGATGAATTATAAACTTTACTGCATCCATTTTCAACATCCTACTTCTCTAAATATCTGAGGGTTGGAAATTTTCTAAAGTTCTTTTTTTACTCTCTAAGCCTTTCTAATAGAGTTGTTAAAGGATTCTAGAAACAGTAATGCATATGTACATACATACTAGTTAAGGTTTTTTGAGAGAGAAACAACAGAAACTTATCTGTCTAGCCTTAGTGGCATTGGGAGGAGCTGTCTCCCTACAGTTTGGAGGGGGAGGAAATGGGAAATTGAATGCCTGAGGGCAGTCGGTCAGTCCACAACTGTTTTTAACTACTCAGCCAACAGGATTTCTCCATTGCCCTGATATTTTATGAATACCAGCTGAGGTCTAGAGTGAAGAGGCAAGAAATAATTGTTCCATGGTGAAGAGGAGAGAGGCAACGGGCTGGCCCCATGGCCTAGTGGCTATGCTTTGGCTGCCCGGGTTCAGTTCCTGGGCGCAGACCTACACCACTTGTCAGCAGCCGTGCTGTGGCAGTGACCCACATACAAAATAGAAGAAGATTGGCACACAGATGTTAGCTCAGGGTGAATCTCCCTCAAGCAAAAAGAGGAAGATTGACAACAGATATTAGCTCAGGGCGAATCTTAGCCAAAAAAAAAAAAAAAAAGAGGAGAGAGGCAAGAATAAGACTTTAAGTAAGATTTTTTATCCACCCTATCCTCTCACTGCTACCTCAAGCTGCACTTTGCCCTGTTGTCTTTAGCCATCTAGCTCCATAACACATACATTTAATATAACCTTAAGTCTCACTGGAATTTTTCATGCTTCCTTTTGTTAAGTTTCTGGAATCCATGTTTCTCTTGTTTCTATAGCTTTTCCAGACTGATTCTGAGAGAGGGAGCCAGCAACCCATGCTAATTTGCCACAAACAACTACTTTTAGTTCATTTATTTATTATGTTTACCCATCTTGCTTTGTGCTTTCTATTTGTCCCCTTCTCTGTTTCTTTTTTCTCTCTTGCTTCATTTTGTATTGATGTGTTATTTTTTTTCTCAACTAGCCTTGAACCTTTTATATGCTCTATTTCTTTTTAGTAGTTACCCTAGAAATTTTAACATGCACTTAGCTCCACAAAATCCAAAGTAAATAGTTACCTTTTCCTCCTCTTAAACAACAAAAGAACAACACTTTAATTCCAATCACCCCTTTCTGTATTATATCCTGTTGTTTATCATATATAGTTTAATTCTATTTTTAACTCCGCAAAGTATTATTATTATTTTCTAAAGTTAGCATTTAGATTTACTCATATCTTTGCTACATCTTTGCTCTTCTTTCCGTCTTTTGGCTCAGACTTTCCATTTTGGATCACTTTCTTTTTATCTGAAGAATATAATTTAGAAATTACCTCAGTGAGGATCTTCTATAGGCAAAAACCTCTCAGTTTTTGTTAGTATCAAAATATTTTTCTTTTCTCCTTGATCTTGAAAGATGTTTTAAAAATCCATTTAATTGAGGTATAACTTACATAGAGTAAAATACACACATCTTAAATGTACAGTTTGATGAGTTTTGACAAATGTGTATACCTGTGTAACCCCCATCCCAATCAAAATATAGAACATCTTCATCACTCCAGAAAGTTCCTTTATGCCCTTTTGTAGTCAGTCCTTTTCCAGCCACCCACCTCTGGCAACCATTGATCTGATATTTATCACTATAATCAGTTTTGCCTGTTCTCAGAACTTCTGTTTGTACTCTTTTGTGTCTGGCTTCTTTCATTAAACATAATGTTTTTGAGATTCATCTACATTGTTACATATAACAATAATTTGTTCCCTTTTTTTTGCTGAGTAGTAGTTTGCTATATGAGTATATCCCAATTTATGTATCTATTCACAGGTAGCTGGTCATTAGGGTTGTTTCCAGTTTTTGCTATTATGAATTAAGCTGCTCTGAACATTCATATATAAGTCTCTGTGTAAACATATGTTTTCATTTCTCTTGTAAATACCTAGAAATGGAATTGCTGGGTCATATGGTTAGTATATGTTTATCTTTATAAGAAATTGCAAAACCCTTTTCCAGAATGCACTACAAATGAACATTAAATCCATTTAACTATGTAACTATAATAAAAATAAATGTGGGAATTATGGTTTTATACTCCCATCAGCATTTTATGAGAGTTCCAGTTGCTCCAAATGGAAAGATATTTTTCACTAGATTTACAGTTATTTTCTCTCATTATATTGAAGATCTCACTTCACTGGATTCTGGCCTCCATTGTTGCTGTTGATAAGACAGCAATCAGTTTAATTGTCACTTCCTTGAAGATTACCTATCTCTCCTCTCTGACTGCTTTTCAGATTCTGGCATTCTATAGTTTTAAGGTATATATTTCTTTTTATCTTTTGAGGCTTCATGAATCTGTGAATTGGTGTCATTTATCAAGTTTTTATCCATCATCTCCTTTAATATTATCTCTGTCCTATTCCCTTGCTCCTTCCCCTCTGAACTCCTTTTAGATATATGTTAGATCTTCTTACAATATTCTCCATGCATTTTGACCTTTCACCTTTTCCATGTCTTTGGGCTGCAATCTAGGTAATTTCATCAGTTCTCTCTTCGATGTCAGTATTTCTCTCATTACTCCTGTTAAACTAATCTATTGAGGGTTTTTGCTTTTTGTTTTCAGTTTTGTTTGATTTTTCTCAAATTATGAAATATACGTAGAGAAAAGTATATAACATATAAATGAACCATTTAATAGATTTATTTTAAAGAGAATACCATGTCGCCAATCAGGTCAACAAATAGAATATTATTAATTCCCTTTTTCCCTCAAGACTTTTATTAATTATAGCAGTGATCAAATACTAACTATATTAGATGTTTATAACTTTTATTAATTACATCAAATCTGTATAACACAATTTTTCTATAACCATAATTCCTACATTTATTTTTTTTTTAAAGATTTTATTTATTTATTTTTTTTCCCCCCAAAGCCCCAGTAGATAGTTGTATGTCATAGTTGCACATCCTTCTAGTTGCTGTATGTGGGACACGGCCTCAGCATGGCCGGAGAAGCAGTGTGTCGGTGCGCGCCCAGGATCCGAACCCGGGCCGCCAGCAGCGGAGCACGCGCACTCAACCGCTAAGCCATGGGGCCAGCCCCCTACATTTATTTTAATATTAGTTACACAGTTAAATTTGATCTCATTGGGCTTGAACTTAGGCGGCATGGTGGAGGCAGCTGGTGTTGGATGAACCCGGATTTGGGATGACCAAAGAAAGTTGCACCTTGGTCTTCTCGGAGCCAAAAGCTGAAAAGCCTATTTCTTTTTAAGTGCCTAGATAGTTCAAGTTTTTGTTGCTGTTGTGAAATATTATTTTTTCCCCATGTTTTCAATCTATATATAGGGAAACTTTTGAGTTTGTGGTAATTTATTTTATATTTAATCAATTCACTGAAATTTCACAATACGTTATCAGTTGATTCTCTTGGGTTTTCCCACAAAGGCAACATAATTTGCAATTAATGAGAATTTCTGACAGCTGTATCTATTCTTATTTCATGGCCTTTTGCTGTGACCAGAGCATCCTAAACAATGTTTCTAATTTTAATGGGAATACTTCCAGTGTTTTATTATATATGATGTTACCTGTTGCTATAAAATAATATTTATGTTAATATTCATCTAAGCTTAATTTATGAAGTTTTTTCTCTTAATCAGAAATAAGTGTATAGTTTTTCAAATGCATTATTTCTTGTTATCTGTTGAGAAGAACCTAAGTGACTAATCTTTACATTTCTTCATTAAACTGGTCATTGTGGAGTTTTCTTTCATATTCTCTTAAAATCTGGTTTGCTAATATTTTATTTTTGAATGACTGTTTACTAAAGATTGGGCTATGCTTTTCTCTTTTTGTAGGGAGTAGGGGTTTTCTTTTTTTATTCTTTGTTTTCTATTCCTTTTGTTTATATCTATGCAGTTTATATAGTATGGAAATTATTTGTACTTTAAGGAATAAGGAGCTTTCCTATTAAATTTTCTGTGCTGGTAATCTTTTATGTAATGTAGAAAAATAGTGGTTTCTATGGTTTTTTTCTGTTAGGTTTTGTACTGTATTGTATTTTCATAAATTATATTTTTTCAAAAATTTACTCATTTCATAGAGGTTATTAAATGTACTAAGTTGAACTTTATGGAACTACCATTTCTGTGATTAGAAATTACATATTGGCATTATTTTAATTTTCTAATAAACTCTGTATTAGTTATTAAATGCCCTTTCTCATTTCTGTTTTTATTTATATATTTCCTTTCTCATGAGTAGATTTGGTAGATGGAACATTAGTTTTACAGAATATTAATAGATGTTACATATGTATAAAGAAGTATTGTAATGGATTTTATTTGGAATGTTGGTATAAACAAAGTTACACAAGTTTTTTTTACTGTATTAGTCATCAGAGCCTTTAATATGCTCAAATGCAGGCCAGCCCTGTGGCTTAGCGGTTAAGTGCGTGCTCTCTGCTGCTGGCGGCCCGGGTTCGGATCCCGGGCGTGCACCGCTTGTTGGGCCATGCTGAGGCTCCCCCACATACAGCAACTAGAAGGATGTGCAGCTGTGACATACAACTATCTACTGGTGCTTTGGGGGGAAAAAAATAAATAAATAAAATCTTTAGAAAAAAGTATGCTCAAATGCATTGTAAATCCCCAACAGGAGACAAAATAGTTTTCAGTGTTTCCCAATCTTGTTTGAATAAGGAGTATCTTTTAATATCTTATGGGACTAATATTCCATGAAACATACGTTGGGAAGTCTAGTTTTAGCTCCTGGTTATTTTGAAAAGTTAACTTTTGAACTTACCTATTTTTTCCTAATTCAGTACTTGCTAATTTTATCTTCATTATTTTCTTCTATTATTTTTATTATAATTCTTTTAGTTGGCTCCACCAATAGGATAGGATTAAAATTCATTAGTATGGCATACATGGGTCCTCACGATCTGCTAGCAGCTATTCCTAACACTATCCCCAAATTAACCGACTTATACCTTACACACTTACCATGTAAGAACTATACTTTCAGTTCTGAATGCTTTTGCCTGTGTTATTCTTTTCTGTCCATGCGCTTCTCACATTTGTCTTCCTTCACTTGTCTGCTTAATAAACTGCTTTCCACTTTAAATATTTCACTTAAATTTTATGAAGCTTTCCTGACTCTTTACATCTGTCACATTCTTTTATATATTTCTGGTTCTTTGCCAAAATTCTCAACTTTGTCTTTCATCTCTTTGAACATAGTAAACATAGGTATTTTAAGGTATATATCTGATAACTTCACTATATGTATCCCCTGTGAGTCTATTTCTATATTGCTTGCTGTTGCTGATGGTTCTCTTTCATGTAATCTTGTCTCTTTGTATGTCTGATTATTTTTGATTGTATGTTGGAATTTGTATTTGAAAAACTGTGGAAATAATTTGAGGCCTAAAATAGTGTTCTATTCCTCTAGAGAAGCCTTAATTCTTTAAGACAATTAAAACCCTAATGTCCTAAGTAGGGTTTCCAGATAAAATACAGACCATTAAGTTAAATCTGAGTTTCAGATAAATGCTGAATTTAGTATAAGTACATCTCAAATATTGCATGGGATATACTTACACTAAACAATTATGTTGTTTATCTGAAATTCAAATTAAACTGGGTGTTTTGTAGTTTTATTTGCTAACCTGGCAACACAAGCCCTAAGGCGTCTGTTGTATTGTAACAAATGAACTTATCTCTTGTGCATCTAGAATGGTACTAGTTATGGGAGAACTGAGAAAACAGTCACTCAAATAATTTTCTTTATTCTGTAGTTAAATAAGGAGACCTAATTGAGCAAGGTTGCTCTAGGGAGTGCTTCTGCAAGAGGCTTGGGAGCATTGGTAATACGTATCACCTTAATACCATTTCAGGGATTGAAATGGTTTGAAGCTAGGCTGCAGCCCCTGAGAGAGCTGTTCTACTTTTTCAAAAGCTCTGTTCAGCCTCTCATCTGTCTCTTGAATTGGCAGATGCCCTCAGGGAAAAAATGGCCTAAATGCTGGTCTCATATCTTTGAATTTCTGTATAGATCTTGCCTTGTAATTTTTTACTATCCTGCTAGCTCTCTGATGCATTCAAGCAGACTTTAAAAATTGTCCCGCTTTTTTAGTTGCCTTCAGCAGGAGGGTTGGCCTAAATTACTTAGTCTGCCCAAACTGGAAGCAATGTATAATTTTAAAACAGCAGAAGAAAACTCATGGGAAGAGTCATAGTTGAACTCTAGGTCAGGATCTGTTTGAATGGCACAAAATACTCTCTTTAGGAAGGAAAGGAAGCACATTTTTTATACCTAATTCCAACCTGTGTGCTTAAAATATACATATTCTGAGGCAAGATATAAAATAAAATTAATATACCTAAGGGATTTTTATCTCCTTGGAGAATAACAAACTTGAGTTTTAACCAATTAGGAAATACTATTAACCACTATATTTTCATGTCTTGGTTAATATGATCTAATTACTTGGGTAGAATAGGAAATGGGATGAGTTTTGAAATGCTTAGTATTTAAACCAAAAGTACTGTTGCTGTCTTCATATACGTTTTCTGACTCACCTAAGGCTTAAAAGTATACTAAAAGTAATTAATGTAAACAGATGAATTGGAGAATTGGTTGTCTCCTTGTGGTATTCTGTATGTCTGGCGCTACATGATTCTGTCAACCAACTAAAAAACACACCACCACCCACCTTCCAGTAATACATTAATGCATATCAGAATCTACGTATAAGTTTTTTAAAAGGAAGTTTACATTTGCTCTGGTACTTATAGTGTAGTTTTTTAATACTGTCCTTAATTTCTTCCCCTCAGTAACATAACTGTAGTACACTCATTTCCAAACCTACAATCAGTGTGTTTCAGTGGAACTAAATTTTTTTTTTTTTTTTTTTTTTTTGCTGAGGAAGATTCACCCTGAGCTAACATCTGTTGCCAATCTTCCTCTTTTTGCTTGAGGAAGATTCACTGTGAGCTAACAACTGTGCCAGTCTTCCTCTATTTTGTATGTGGGATGCCACCACAGCACAGCCACCGACGCGTGGTGTAGGTCCATGCCCAGGAACCAAACCCAGGCCGCCGAAGCAGAGCACACTGAACTTAACCACTAGGCCAGGGGGCTGGCCCCAAAAAAGTAAATATTTTTGCTCTTTTTTTTTAAGTTTTTTTCCTCCATAGAGTGTACATTTAGTGTCTCTTTTGATGATGAAACCTTTAAGTGGTATAGTTATAAAAGAAGTTATTAAACTTATTTTAATTTTTTCATTAGCTTTAATAAACTATTCTAAGCATGTCTTAAGTTTGTATTTCTGAAAATTTTTTAGAGTTATGAAGTTGCAACTGCCCTAGAAAATCGAAGCCACAAGGTTCGGTATTCAGATTCAGTGGAAAATGGATCAATTATATTTTCTCTTTCTGGTACAGTATATTTGCTAACTGCTTTAAGTTTCTTATAAAATGAGTATAAATTCTAATAATTTGGTAGTTCAGTAACCAAGTAATAAGCTTAAGCTGTTTTCTTTTGAGAGAGGTAAATATATAAAACTTTGTTACTGCTGCAAAAGCAGTGCATATGGCTAATTACAAAATACATTCCTTTTTAGATTACAATCATTGAACGAAAGCTGAACCAGGGAAGTCTGGTAGAGGATGGCAAAAATTACTTGCTTTGGAACTAAGATGAAAATAGAACAAAGCCACCTCCCCAAGAATTAAGACTTAGATGAAAGTATTACCTGTATTAACTAAGAGCACAACATCACAACACTGGTCAAAATCCATATAGAAAAACAACATAGGAGAATGTTTTTCCTATATGATTTTGTACAAGCATTTGCCGAATATATAATTTTATTTATTTATTTTTTTTTCCCCAAAGCCCCAGTAGATAGTTATATGTCATAGCTGCACGTCCTTCTAGTTGCTGTATGTGGGACTCGGCCTCAGCATGGCCAGAGAAGCAGTGCGTCGATGTGCGCCCGGGATCCGAACCCGGGCCGCCAGAAGTGGAGTGTGCTCACTTAACCGCTAAGCCATGGGGCCGGCCCGAGCATTTGCTGAATATAATATAAACAAATAACTAACTAAAAGAACCAAATGGAGACAAACAAATGTTCCTAAAATAATAAAACTGTACAACTGTGAGTCATGGGCAAAGTACAGGAAGGAATTAGATTATGATATGAGAAGGCTGGGGACACGGGAAGGGGATAGCTCCACTTACTTGGGAAATGATAAAAGTAATAAAAGAGGTGGAGGTGAAGGATTTTACCAGGAGGGTTGCAAATAGACCCGTACTCTAGCAGAGGTTTTGTTAAGACAGGCGTTTTCAAGAGCTCCTAGAAATAGACCTCCAGGCTGAAAGTGGTCCACCCTCAAACTCATCCTTCCTGGTTGAATAGAGCGCCCTCTAGGAAGAAGTAAAATATTTTTGGTGAATACCTACTTATGTCCCTTGGCCACTTCATATACATTATCTTATTTAATCTTTTCAACAAACCTATCAAAGAACTATTATTCCAGTCTTACAGATGAGGAAATTTAGGTTCCAAGAGGTTATATAAATTGCCCAAGTTAATTCAATTAGCATATAATCACATAGTCATTTTCCTCAGATTATGTCTTCCCCTCATCTTTTAAAGAGCTAATTAGATCAAGTTTCCCTTCTGGACCATTCTTATATGCCTGATACTGTTTCAGAGATCCTAGATATCTGCTTTCTGAGTGTATTGATTTATATAATAGTTTATGTTCTGGTACAGAAGTTTCTCCAATAAGTAACTGAAGGCTTGCTTAAGACTACCTTTCTTTAGTTGATTTCCAGCTTTTAAAAATCATTATAACATGGAAAATTAACTTTTAACTAAAATTAGGCATTACATTCGATGTGGACAGTGCCCTAGTCTAAAAAAAATGGTTATTGACCAAAAGAGTTTTTTCTCTTGAATATTTAGAATAAGTCATCTTTTTATACAGAGCACTTCAAACAACTACCTAAATTATTTTGTTGTATAATAATTTCGTTATAGTAATTTCTACTCCTTGTGGATTTAGGGCCTGGACACTTATAGCTGTGTTATAGCTATTTTTGTTAATTTTACTGAGTTTATTTAAAAATTTGATAAATATGACGAAGTGACATTTCATATTACATTCACCTCTTCTAGGAGTTGCATTTTTATTGATGGATGCTAAAGAATGCTTTAAGTCAGCTGAAGAAATATTTCTAGCCAAAATTGAGAAGTTTATTAACATTCACCAAAATAGTTTTTTGGTTCTGTCTGCTGCCCTCCATGGGCCTGAGGAATGGAAACTGATGTTCAGGATTCAGCAGAGGTATGGAAAAGTTGCATTATAGAATTATTTTTCTTAAATTATATTGGGTTTACTTCAGTTCTGAATTCTTTTAGGCAGGTGAGTTATGTTTTGCCAAGATAAACTTTATAATGTTAACCTATCATATTTAATAAAATGCAGGCCAAATGGCTATTCTATGAATCAGGGTGACAAGTTTCAGAGTTCATGCTGATTATGGGATTCTCCTGCAAGATAAACCAAAAGTGAACACTTTTTGTCAATTAAGTTCTGGCTATATAAAGCCATAGCAGATCTTCTGTGGAACAAGGTAGGGCATGAATGAATAAACAAATGACAAACAATAAAAGGTTTGTCTCTTCTTTCCACTTACTTAAGATAACAGATATCAGTAAGTTATATGATCTATTTAACTTAGGAATTGTTTTTCAGATTCCTGGGTAGTAACTTACGGATACTTCCAGTACACAACACAGTAAATGCTGTTAATCTTATGTGCACTATAGCTAAGGTGAGTCACTGGAGGAAAATGACACGTACATACACTCACACTCATACACTTTAAGGTTCTTGAACCTTCAAAATGCACACCTCCTTGAACAGGATTGACAAATACTCTGCTTCTCTTCCCCTCAGAGAAGTTGCTATTTCAGCATGCAACTGTTTCCCAAACCTGAACTCAGCCTCTCAAGTCTTCTCAACCTACTTCCAGTAGCCACTACCACAATGACTCATTTTGGGCCAAAAGAGCATTTGGCCATATCTACATTGTGTTGCCCCTATTGGTTACTTAAATCTTCCTTCAAATTCTAAAGTAAAAATATTGGGAGTCATGAACTGTCAGAGAGCAAACATACTATTTTATAGAATGCTCTTCACCAGTTGTCCACTTTCTTTTCATGCTTGTCCTCCCTGTGAAGTGTGTCCCCAACTCCCCTAAGCAGAGTTAGGTGTTCCTTACTCTTATTTGGAACAGACCTCCATGAAAGCAGTTCTTATAGTATTCTATGTTTTGGCTTGCATGTTTGAAATTCCTTGAAGACAGAGATCAGGTATTTTTCTCTCTATTACTCTAATAACGCACATGCATACAGAGTATTTTGCACATAGAAGGTGATAGAAACTTGTTGAATAAATGAAAGTTAGGTATTTTTTGATGTGACCTTGTAAAAATACCTATTTCTGTAAATAAATGTTGCATGTTTATATCTCCTTCCAGATCAACTCCAAACCATACATAGATAGCATCTGCTACAGAATGATAACAACTAAAGCTTACATCATTGAGCAAAGTCCTGTTTGGAAAACACTTCAAAAGATAAAACTGAGTAGTGATTCATTTAACCCAAATTAGAGTATCAATTATAAGTTCTTTTGGAAGAATACGGAAATAATTAGACCAGTTAAATTATAATGTTCAAATGCATATATTTACTTTAAAGATTTTTAAATTAAAATAATAAAAGGTATACAATTAAGTGATTTTATTTTGTTGAGTAATTAATAACGTTTAAAAAAATTGGTACATACATATATTATAAAACTCAGATTGTTTCTTAATGATACAAATTAAGTTGGACAGGCAAATATTTACTAGAAAATAAAAATACAGCATTTTCTAAATAGCCCCTTAGACTAAAGGAAAGTCATACATACTTTTTAGCTTTTCCACAAGGGCAGTCAGTATTTCTAAAATTAATCTTCACAGATGCTTTCACACTGTAACTGCTGCTAGGGAGGTGGTGATGGGACTGTGCCCTCTAATACTCCTCCTGAGGCAGGGAAAGAGAGAATTAAGAGAAGCAGTCAACTGGCCTTAACTCAGAACCTCTCTACACTCTTAGTCGTGTGATATCCAGTTTGACACTAGGAATTCTAAAATGTAACACAGCATCCAACTGGAACATAAAATGTATCAGTATTTTTATAAACTCGCTACAATTGTATGAATGAAGGCAATTCAACTATATTTTATGAAATTAAAATAAAAAATTATTAATTTGTATTGGATTTTCAACAGTAGTATTTAGAATACATATATGGGATTATTTACCATGTAGATATCTTTATAAAACCAAAGAATACTGCTGATCCATAATGTGTCATTACAGAAACTGATAAATGAGAAAAGCTACATTTATTTTTCTATCAGGGAGTGTTGTACAGAAAAATTTTTATAAAGGTATTAAATAAATCATAATGGAAAATACGGTATTTTATTAGTTTTTTTATTTAGGAGATGGAGCTTTCAATTTATCCCATATTTTCTTCAGAGGTAGACTTTGTTTTCATTTCAATGAGTTCTTCTACTCGAGCCAGAACACTTTCAATCAAATCAAATGTGAAAAGAGCTGAATGTAGAACCTGCAATGCCAAGAAAAATTAGTGTTATTAAGGCTACCTTTAAAACAAAACAAAGCAAAAAAAGAAAAGACTTCAGCTGGATGTAGCTTAGGAAAATTTCAGATCTACCTTAAGCTGCATTTCAGGAGGCATATTAGGGATCTCTTCTCCACCTACAGTTACAGAACAGAGATCTTTAGAATTCTGGACTTCTGTTAGAGAAGAAAAAAAAAATCATGTGTCACACTTAACCATTAAAACAACTCTTAGATTTTAATAATAAATTTATAAGCTACTTTTATCATTCACTAACTTAAAAAAATGTGTCAGTTATTTGTGTCAATTATTGTTTAATAGCTTATTGTTTAATAACTCAGGGTATGCTTAAATCAAGCTATAAGCAAATAAAAATACTGCAATTCTGCAACATGTGAATTAATGTTTCTTTAGGTGAATAGCATTATTTTGGCATGTACAGGATGAATGAAAATTTATAAACTTTTTTCTTCAGTATGTAATCAGAATTATACCTGTTACACTAAAAGAGACAAAATTTCTAGTATTGCCTATAGAAATACCACCATAGCTATATGGAAAAGATCACAAGGTTATTATCATAGAATTGCTGACTTTAAAAAGTAATTCTGGATTTAAGATTCTTTTTTGTAGTTTGTATAGATTTACCTGAGGGTGTGGGGGGTAGACCCAAAATACCAAAGGAAGTACCAAGACATCCAAACAGAAATACTTGTAATACAGTTAGATTCAGAACTTGACGTATTAAACCAGAATATGCTTCAGTTTGGTTTAAATCTTTGTTAAACCAATTTCACTGTTAATTGGCTTACAGATCTGCTAAGGATCAATTTAATTATAAGTAAAATGACTCAGCTGTCATGGTTCCTTGTTTGCTATAAATTAGCCAAGTACAGATTAAACGAAAGTTCTTTATTTTGAATATAAATGACAGTTCTAAAATTTGACTAGTTTTCAGACCTAACCAAAAATGTAACTGCACATTACTAACCTTGGCTATTTTCCTGGCTATTTTTAATTTCTGCTTCATAATGTGCTTTTGACATATTAAGTCCTGTATGGAGTGGCTTTAAGAAATTATTCTCAATCTTTCCAAGTTCTGTCCACAATCCAGTCTGTTCAGAAGAATTAATGAAAGAATTAGTTATTTGGTTCAACATTTATTGATTGCCTACTATTATTAACGAATTGAGAGTTGGAAAACAAGTAATACATGATGCTTGCCTTTCAAGGTAGAGTTTACTGTTTAATAATACATTCATTACACATGTTTAATAATACATTCATTACACATCTAGTTATTTTATGTGAATACCAATCAAAACAAAAATGTCGTTTGGTCAGTACACTCATTATTGCACCATTTGGACAGCTCCTAGTTTTGAGATCTGTAATTTATAAGAAATTATTGTAAGAAAATTATTTGAGGATAATCCACATGGTCTGAGACATTTCCCTTTCCTTATAAACCATCCCCACAATGACTCTACCTTACACATCCCTTCAACTCTTCATCTTTCAATTGATGTCCCTGTCACATACTTAGTTCTAGAGGATTCTTTTCCTTCCCTATTGATGGAAACTAACACAAAGCTGATATGGGCTTTCTTGGAGATCGGTGTAGATGGAGATTTTACCTGCCTAGAACAGCTTAGGGTTATTTTGTCATCCATATTAGAAGTTTTTATTTCAAGAGCATTTTCTCCTATAGTACTAAAGAAAGGAAGTCTTAATTTTATTTAAAAAAAAGAAATTTATTCGTATTATTAAGTTTCCAGGTACTCTTTACAAAGCAAAATGTCTTAGGTAAAAAAGGGAAACTTAGGAACCCAATTATCTTTAACTAGAACTGGACCACTTGAAAACCTATTTTGTAATGAACCTATTTTGACCCAAGTAGTAAGACATTTTACGTATAGCCCTCCAAAGAAAATCCACACATAGCTATGTTGAATAATTGATAACTTCACTGACTGTTATACATATCCTTTTCTTGTTTTTGTTTTTGTGAGGAGATCGGTCCTGAGCTAACATCTGCCCATCCTCCTCTTTTTGCTGAGGAAGACTGGCTCTGGGCTAACATCCGTGCCCATCTTCCTCCACTTTATATGGGGCTCCGCCACAGCACGGCTTGCCAAGCAGTGCGTCCGTGCGCGCCCGGGATCCGAACCGGTGAATCTCGGGGCGCCACAGCGGAGTGCGTGCACTTAACCGCTTGCGCCACCGGGCCGGCCCTATACGTATCCTTTTAATTTAAATTTGTCCTTTCTCACTATTCCTATAATGTTAGGAAAAGTGGAGTTCTTGGGAAGAACTATCAAGAATCCAAACCCTCAAAAATATGCATACCTTTCACTCAGCATCTATGATCTTATCCTAGGAAAATAATTGAAGATGATGTATGTTGTAATGATTTCACTGCAGACATGTTTATAAAAATAATATTTAAAAAGTGAAAAATTGGAAGTAATGAAAACATTTCACAACAGGAGATTGCTAAGTAAACTGTGGTATATCCACACAATGGAAAACTACACAGCCATTAAAATATTGTTCTTCAGTACATATTGGTGATGGAAAAAAAAGTTACAAACTATCATTCTGATAGTATGATCTCATTTTTAAAAAAGGAAAAAAGTATGTACAGATGTGCTGGCATAAAGTCTACAAGGGAATGCACTGTAATATCAATGATGGATGGTGGGATTTTGATTATTACTTTTGTTTTTGCTTATTTATCCTGATTTTTAAACAACGACCCTGCTTTAGTTGTATACTTTTTAAAAAACATTTTAAAATATGTTTTTAAACTTCCATTAAAATAGAAAGTTTCCTTGTCCTCTTATGGAAAAAGTGGGTTATGCAGTAGTGCAGCAGGAGCTTCTTCAGCCAGTGTAGTCACACAGGGCATTGAGCATGTTAGTCTACCACATGCACCCTCTGCTCTCATTTCTCCTAGGTTCATCCCTTTCTCTCCAGCCTTCTCTTTACCTTTCTCTATCCCTTTTTTTAACCTTCTTCTTTCCCTTTACCTCTCCAAGCTTTATAAGTAGAACCCACTGCTACTGCCCAATATCACTGATGGCTTTCAAGGCTATAGAGGTTACTGATGACCCTGTAAAACATAAAGAAAAGTATAGAGAAAACACCCTTTTACTCACACCTAGCTTTCTCAAATGTAAGCATTTTACCACATTTACTTAAAAATAAATAAGTATTAGATATGGGTGAAGCCCCCTTTATTCAAGAGGAAGTCAACTAAACTATGTAAAATTATCTAAAATTTGAAGTTTTAGCATTCCTAATGTATGTATACAATGTATCACAATTTTGCATGTTAAAAAACTTATATAAATTGTATCATGCTGTACGTACCTTGCTTTAGCTTACATACCTTGCTTTAGCTTACGTTTGGTCAATCTTAAATTTTTGAGTTATTTATGTTGTTGTAGCTCTGATCCTTTCATTTTAATTGGTATCTAGGCATCCTATTATACTATACAACTTGTTACAAATTTTGTTACAAATTTTTTAGTATTTTAAACAATGCTGCACTGAAATTGCTGTATATGTTTTCCTCTTCACATGGGATAAAAGTTTTTCTAGGGTATCATCTTTCAAAATATTTTTACCATGGCCCCATAGTAAGAAATAAAATTTACATCACAACTCAACACACATTTATTTATATAGTTGAAACAACAGTTTCACAAAATGCCCTTTCTATATATAATATCAGATATAATTTTATTAATATTTAAATATAGAAAAACCCCAAAATAGTTCAAATATAAACATTAAGAAAGATGATGTGCTTGCCTGTTCATAGGGCCATTCCAGTCTAGTGCAATATTGAGCCTGGTCCTTTCCTTTTTATTTATTATTTTCTAATGTCAGGTTTATCAAGGTATCATTTACTTACAGTAAAATAAACACATTTAGCTGTATAGTCCTATGAGTTCTGACAAAGATATATAGTTGTAACCATCACCATTATAAAGATATTTCTCTGACCCCAGAAGTTCTCTTGTGCCCCTCTGTAGTCAATTTTCTTCCTCCATCCCTAGGCAACCACTGATCTGATTTTTGTTTATATGTTTTGCTTTTTCTAGAATGTCATAAAAATGGAATCATAAATGTAGCTCTTTGTGGTAGTGTGATATTGTGATTTATAAGAAATATATATTTGGTCTTCATTCTATTCCTGGCAAAGAGCTCCTAAAAACCTGTCAATTTTCCTGTGATAAGAGCAGTAAAGTTATATAGCGGTTATTCATATCAAGCCCCTTTCAACCATGAATGACTTTTGGAAAGCCCCTAAGGATGCCAGGGGAACCAACCATGATTAGAGGGTTGGAACTTTCAGTTCCTTCCACCCCAAACTCCCAGGAGGTGATTTAGCTCAATCACCAATGGCCAGTGTTAATCAATCATGCTGATGTAATGAAGCCTTCATAAAAACCCAAGAGGACGGGGTTCAGAGAGCTTCTGGGTTGGTGGACATGTGGAGGTGCTGGGAAAGTGGCTTCAGAGCAGACATAGAAGCTCCACGCCCCTTCTCTCTCACCTTGCCCTATGCATCTCTTCCTTCTGGCTGTTCCTATGTTATACCTTTTATAATAAACCAGGAATCTAGTAAGTAAAATGTCTTGAGTTCTGTGAGCAGCTCTAGCAAATTAATCGAACCTGAGGAGGGGGTCAGGGGAACCTCCAATTTATAGCCAGTCAGAAGCACAGGTCATTATTTGGACTTGTGATTGGCATCTGAAGGTGGATGGGTGGGTAGGCAGTGTTGTGGGACTGAGCCCTTAACCTGTGGAATTTGACGCTAACTCTAGGTAGGCACTGTCAAAACTGAATTGAATTGTAGGACACCCAACTGGTGTCAAAGAACTGCTCAATGTGGGAAAAACCTCTACACATCTGGTGACCAGAAGTGTCAAAAATGAAGTGAAGTATTGAGAGTAGAGAAGAAACACAGGAGTTGTTTTTCCTCTACAGGTAGAAATTGACAAAGTGATTCTAAAATTTAAATGGAAAAGCAAAGGACCTAGAATAGCCAAAAGATTTTGAAAAAGAACAAAGCTGGTGGACTCACTATAGTTCAAGATTTACTATATAAAGGTATGGTAATCAAGACAGTGTGGTACTAGTAAAAGAACAGACATAGGTCAGTGGAACAGAATGGAGTCCAAAAAGAGACATACTTATATGGTCAACTGATTTCTGAGAAAGATGCCAAGACAATTCAACAAGTTAAGGATAGCCTTTTCAACAAATAGTGCTGGAGTCAAAACAAAACAGAAAAACCTTAGCCCATACCTCACATCATATAAAAAATTTACTTGAAATTGATCCTAGACCTAAATATAAAATCTAAAACTATAAAAACTTCTGTAAGAAAAACTAGAAGATCTTTGTGACCTTGGGTTAAGCAAAGATTTCTTAGAACCCAAAAAGCATAAATCACATAAAAGAATAAAACTGGTAAGTTGGACTTCATCAAAATTAAAAATTTCTCTTTGAAAAACACTATTAAGATAATGAAAATACAAGCCACAGACTGGAAGAAAATATTTACAAAAACCATATCTAATAGAGAACTTACATCTAGAATACAGGGAAAAGTTTCCTTTAAAAAAAGTTGGTCTAAGTTGAAAATTTTTTCTTTCACCCTTTCACTTTTACTTAGTAATAGAAATTCTTTGAAATTTTATTCCCAAAATGATGATAAACTTAATGTCTTATATTCATTCTTCGGTGTAAATGAAGAACTAAGCTTCATTAATTAATTCTCTTCAGCCAACAAGTTTAACCAAGTTACTGATTCAGGATTTTAAAAAGCAAATATATCCTTTATCAAACATTTTTCTTAAATGCTTTACATTTCTCTTTTAGAAGATAATAATTAAAAGTTCACAACAGAGAATGAGATGTAACAACATATCTGATTTTATTATATTCAGACTGTATTCATTAATATTCTATTCAATAATGTCAGGAATATGTATTAGTTAAAGCAATTACATTTAAGCCTCCTTCCATAATGTCTTTTGCAACCCACAGATAAGTTTAACATATTGAAATATATGTTTCCCCTATAGTTTCAAATTTCATTTCTTAGGTATGCCAGAAAATCAGACCACACATGTCAATTTTGCTACTCAAATACTATCTTTGAAAATATTTGTCAAATGAGATTGCTTTTCAACTAGAAAAACATGAATATTATTCCTGAGTTCACATCCCCTACCTAGAACTTTCCATAGGAACGATAACTGAACTTTGATATGATATAGTGAAATGGTCATGCTTAGCTCTGATCACTGGAAAAAATGTTTGGCTTTTTTCATCAAGAGTTTGGCTACTCAGTGAGCTTTTAAAATTAAAAAATTTCACCACTTTTACAAAGTATCTATAAGATCTAGAGGGATTTCCTTTGATACTAAAGCTTTCTAAAATAAAATACACTGATTTCAAACAACTTTGATAGTGCTTCTGACAATTTAAAAAGATAACTGCTACAGTTCTGCTGTCACTTGTCATTCCTGTAAAAAATTTCCACTTTAAGTTTTAATGATCCACAGTGTGTTTCCAATTCAGTAAATATAGCTAATCTTTAGAGGGTTTAAGGTTAAGTTCAAACAATACAATACATATTGTTTTGCAAATATATTTTTAGTCTCTCTATTGTATTCTACTGGTCAATCTATCCATCCCTATGGCAATACTACACTAAATTACTGGGGCTTTATAATAAATAATGATATCTGGCGAGGCAAGTTCTCCTCCATGCACCTGGTTCCTCAAAATTGTCATGGCTATTCTTGGCCCTTAACTGTTCCAGATGAAACTTCTAATCAACCCATCAAATTCCATTTTAAAAAACCTAATTGGTGTTTTGATTTTAATTATACTGAATTTTTAGATTAATTTGAGAAGAACTGACAACTTAAAGACAGCGAGTCTTTCCATCCACGTCACTCAATTCTCTACTTATGTCTTTTTTATATTTCTACAGTGTTATAATGTTCTCCATAAAGTTTTACACGTATTTGTACGTTTTCCTAAGTATCTCATTTTTGTTGCAAGTGTAAATAATAAATTATATTTTATAGTCAACTAAGAATTTTTATCATGATTATGGTGTTGAATGTATCAAGTGCTTTTTTTCTGTAGCTATTGAGACGATCAAGTATTTCCTCTATTTTAATCTATGCATTACATTAACTTTGCATTACTGGAATGAACCCAACTTAATCCTATGACTTAAAAAAATATTTTTTGCTAGATTTGGCTTGGTAATATTAGTATCTATATTCATAAGTGAGATTAGCCTATAACTTTTCTTCAGCATACTATCCTTGTCTGTTTTGGTATTAAGGTCATATCTTACTAAATAAATAGACTCATAACATTAGTCACAACTATTCTTTTTCTAGTCTGTGGAACATTTTATATAAAATTTGAGTTATCTGTTTCTTAAAATTATCTGGCCTTGTGATTTCTCTGAGTAGACTGTGGTAGTTTTATTAAGATATATTTTCTAAGAAATTCCATGTCATTGAAGCTTTCAAATTTATTGGTATGTTTTCATGTAATTTTCTTACTATTTTGCAATCTGTGCTGTATTTATACTTATACTTCCTTTTTAATTAACATATTGTGTCTTTATGCATTTTTAAAATCAATCTTGCTGGAAATTCATTAATAATTTTGTATTTTCTAATATAAGCATTTAAAGCTGGAAATTTTTCTGCTAAGTATCACTTTAGCTGCATCCCATAAGTTTTAATATATAGCATTTTATTATCATTCAGTTCTAAATAGTTAATATCTTTTATCATATATAAATATCTCAAAATAGATTTATTCATAATTTATAATATATAGAGTTTCTCAAACTTCACTGTGCTAGTTAAAAATATAGATTTCTGTGCTTTACTCAGAGGCTTTGAGTTAGTAGATGTGGGGCTGAACCCAGGAATTTGCATTTATATATATATAAATACCCAGGTGATTTTGATTAGGATCATATGTTGAGAAACAATGATCTAGAATGGCCGTGTCCAATGCCAATGGGAAACTGAATTTCTAATTTAAAATTTTTTAAAATTAATTTAAAATTTAAATAGTCACATGTGGCTGCTGTCTACCATATTGGACAGTGCAAAAATAGGAGGTCTTTATTAAGACCTTAGTTATTTTTAATCGCAATAATTTATTTTAATACATAGCCCATAATCATAACATTTATAATAAGGTAATAAAAACATGTGCCAAAATTAGACTAAAGAAAATTTGTTGCACATTCTGTTCAGCATAATTCCACAAATCTTTCATATGATGAACAGTAATATTTTTAGAAGCATGTAGGAGTGAAGAAGCTGTGAAAGTAAGAATATATTCTTTCTTACATTAAAGCTACTAGATCTCTAAAAAAAACACTACTACAAAGAAAATCATCTTTGGATTTCTTTCATCTTCAATGTCTAGAAAAAGGAACTTAAGATTTTAAAAAATAGTTATAAGGATAAAAATTTGAAATGTTCACATACGCTTGCTTTTAATTTTATACCCAAGCAGACTCACTGATGGAGTAGTTCTGAAATCTTTTCAGTTCTAAAGCTTAATTATACATTTCAAAATTCACTGCAGCCTATCTCACAAAAGGAAGACTAGGCTGTTCTACATCACAAGGAAATTTACTGCCAGAACAGACAGGGACCTTGCAAAGGCTATAGTCAAACATGATAAGGAAATGAATAAGACCCAGTTTTCCCCTTTCTTCTAATTCGTATATGACTTCTTATTTATGAAGTATTATTATGGAAATTTATTGCTTATAATATTAAGGAACGTATATCACCTGAAGTCTTTTGGCTCTGCAAATAACACACAAGGGATATGTTTTTTTTGTTTTTTTGTTGTTTTTTTTTTTATTTATTTTCCCCCCAAAGCCCCAGTAGATAGTTGTATGTCATAGTTGCACAGCCCTCTAGTTGCCGTATGTGGGATACGGCCTCAGCGTGGCCGGAGAAGCGGTGCGTCGGTGTGCGCCCGGGATCCGAACCCGGGCCGCCAGCATCAGAGAGCACGCACTTAACCGCTAAGCCACAAGGCCGGCCCAGGGATATGTTTTAATGTTAGAGAAAGAAACAACTTAAATGAGAACCCAAAATATGGATTATACAGAATTATATGTACATGTATATATGCCAGATATTTATAGTTCTTTCCTAAATGAAAAGCACATATGCATACATTACATAATTTGATTTTTTAAATTCCTGATACTTTATGTGGCCTTTACAATCTGACATTGTTTCCCATGACCTTGCTTTCATTCTGCATATTACAATCACAAATTATTTAGGAAAAAGAATGGGTAAGCAGGTGAATGGGAAAGGATATGAGTAGACAGGACAGAAGGTGAAGGATAAATTTATTATGATCTGTGTATTAGATAAATTATTGTAATTCAAAACAACTAACACTTATTTAAAGATACCTAACAAATAATAGATAGCACTAGGTATAAAAACTAAGTTGGTTTTACCAGTAGAGATGGAGGTTCAAGGTTCAAGAAAAGTTATGTGAAACTTAAGTGTGGGAGAAGGTGCCTATAACTTATGCAGAGAGACAAAGAGGCATCAATAGTAGGGTGAGGAAGGGAATGACTTAACGAAAAGAATAAGTCAGCTGACAGTAACCCAAAATAGCAGGAAAATAAATGGATTATTATTCAATAATGAATCACTTGGTTTTGTATTGGAATGATTCTGTTCTTAATTTTCCTATACAACTTTCCGATTGTTTTTCAGCTTTTCATCTAACTAGTTACCCTCTCAGCACACTTAACTGGTCAAAAATAGGTACCAGTAGGAGTCCTTTTGAATAAAACTACCCACATTTCAGCATCACTAGAGCATCATTTTGTTTCTCCTTTAATCAAAATTTCTAAAAACTCAGAAGCTGTCATTTTATTAACCACAGCAGACAGATTTGCCTCTCATTTATACACATAACCTATTGTGATTGCACTTGGGAGAAATGCTTCCATGATGAAGAGGCTCTTAAGCTGCCTCAGGGATGTCAGGTTGCCATCTTGAAATGGGTTTTTTGCTAATTTCCTTGGTATGATAATTCTTATGGTAACTTGCATGGCAATACTTTGGAATATATTTGATCCCTAAGAAAGTTTTTAAAAAACCATTAAATAAGAAACCAATCTTATAAGCTGGTTATATCCTTTTCTTCACCACATAATGTTCAAGCGAAATAAAAGTGAGGCATTGTCTGTGGATATCATAGCAGACATCGCACAATGCTAAACTACTCGGTCTTCTCTCTCTAGGCAAAGGCCCGTCTGCTGCCCCTGTAGCACAAAGCACTCCATATCTAACAAATCTATCACTCTTAATCAAGAACATTCTTTTTCTTCCTGTCAGGCAAATCAGATCATCTCTAGGTATGGCCTTTCCTGATTACAGAAATAGTAAAAATTTATGTCTTATCCTAAGGACACCTCAGGGCCTCCACTGCTGCTGAATTTTACTTATTATCTCTTCTATTTTTATCACAAGCTCCTTTAGGAGTCAGGATTTAGTTTGTGATTCAAAGGTTTTCGCCACTACCTGGGGTCATAGCTTTAGCTACCATTTACTAGGTGTGTGCCCTTGTGCAAGTTAAAGATCCTTCCTGTGCCTACATTATCTATGAAAAGTAAAAAATAAAGAGTACTTAAAGCATTGTGAAGAATAAATCATATATACAGCGCCTGGCCAGAATAGTGGTTGCCACTGGCAGAGGGAGGGGGATGGGTGTGGAGTGATAAGGTCAGAATTAACTGGAAGGGAAACAAGGAACTTCTTGGGATGACAATAATGTTCTATATTTGATAAGGACTTGGATCACAGACCTATGCATTTGTTAAAAACTCAGTGAATGTATACTTAAAATTTGTGCATTTCACTTTATAAATTTTAACTCAAAGGAAAACTAGACAAATAGTTAACTCTACTTAAATGAAATACATGCTGAAATATTTAGGGGAAAGTATGGCTGATGTTTGCAGTTTACCTTGAAATGCATCAAAAAATAAGACATTGATGGATGGATAGAGGGTGGAGAGATGGACATATGATAAAAGTAGAGTAAAATGTTAATGGTAGAATCTTAGTGATGGGTAAATCAGTGATCACCATAAAATTCTTTCAACTTGGCTATGTGTTTGAAAAATTTCACAATAAAATGTTAGAAAAAAATAAACCACCCTGGTACAGAGTAAGCACTAGTCAATGATAGCAAATAACTATTTCTGGCTGAAAAGGGATGAATAGGAGGTCAAGGAGGGAAGGAAACTGCTTCAGAGAGAAGGAAACTGCTACTTTTCCCATAAACCTTTCATTCCAAATTATGCTTTAAATTTTAAAAAAACAGCTCTTTGGCATCCGTATATAAAAAGCAATTACTTTCATTTCTTTTATTACTTTCTGGAAAAAGAAAACCAGATTAACAACACGTGATTCAGGTAGTTACAGTTAATAAAGATGACAGACATAGGGAAAGCAACTACTAGAATAGAGTAAGTAGAAAGGGAGAAGATAAAAAGCAAATATAATTTTACTGTATGACACATCTTCCTCAAATAGTTTTCTATTTATTGAATACCTGTAATGATGCACTATAAAAAAAAAATCCAGCTTCCTACACATTACCCAAAAGGTACTGTTAACAGATGCAGATTTCAGTGCTGAATATGCTTCAATTTGTCACATCTGATGAGGGGATATCAAATTATCAGATGATTTTATTTTATATAGCCCAGATTTAAATCATGAACTATAGGAGGAGGTGATTAAAAAGACACCCAAATACATGTTGAACTCCAAAAAGTTAGTTAACTTAGGAACTGCAACTTATCTACCTAACAGGGCTAAGCAATGCTTACAGCAAGAGACAGAGGTACAACAGGAAAAGGAAAGGGACAGGGAAGCTGGACGTAAGGTGGTAAGGACTCCTAGGAATTAACTTCAGGTTTCAGAATAATTGTTGGCACTTCTCCCAGCCTTTGTAGCTGGGTAAGATATTAAATATTGGCTTAAGTAGGTATTGATAAGAAAACCTGAAACACTCCTTATGCATTTTGAATATACTCACAGTTTCTTTTTCAAAAAATTCACTTACTTGGTTGTCATTTTCATTATCTTTGATAACCAAATACCTCAATAAATTTAATGAAGCCATTATCCTGTTAAAGATATATAATTTGTTACTACAGTTTTATATAATCAACTGCAATTTCAATGAATAAAAAGTAAGTTAAAACCTTACAATTATGTTTGCCATTAGAAACTATTCCCTTTAAATTTTGGAGTAGAATTTAATCACTCTTGGTCTCCAAGTTCACAAAATACAATTGTGAAAATTACTATTTTTTCCCCCAAGGGAGCTTTGTTATCTTTAATATTTGAGAATATCATCTCTTGCTTCCTGACTTTTCAGATTCCTTTAATAAATGCTTAGAACCATTTCTAAACAACCATTTTAGTATACTGAAAGTAAAATTACATGTTCTATGTGAAAAAAAATGATGTCCTAGAAAACAAAACAATAAAGTTCAAACACATAAGCCTTTTATAAGTTACATATATGAAATTCTTAGTTTTTAGTCACCAATGCTGTAGAGTAAAGGTACAAAATCATACTGTGGGTCATACTTCTAGAAAGAAGAGTTTCTTATTTTGTTTTTACACAGTATCTAATTACTTAAATATGAAAATCTTTATGTAATTTTATGAATTAACCACAGATCATAAATTCACAGGAAAACATGTTTTATTAGTTTAGGTTCCCTAAGCAAGGGTTTCACATTTTATTCTGAATTTACTATGTGAACCTTAGTAATGGTCACCTCACCTATCTGAGTTTTGCAGTAGGTCTGTTTCAGCACCCTCTGGGAGAAAGAGTACCAAATCTAGAAGGGAAATCAGCTGTGGTCCTATAAACCATTTGTTGTTATGCGTTCTCTAAAAAGCAAAAGAAAAATTGGAAAAGGCTTTAAATAATAGCTTGATAAATTCATGTGTTTCTGTAGTACCCTGATACTACAAAAATAAACTATTACAACACATTTTAAATACACTTTTAAATTTTAATTTCCATTCTTTCATTCACTATTTCCAGACACCTGGAACAAACCCTGCCAGTTTGAGAACACTGGTGCACTCTTTCTCTGTCTCCGTTTTCTATATGGAATTACTGAGTATTCACAAACAAATTAGACTTCAGTTTCCATTAATATTTTAGAAGTACATAGCAAAACAAAAAGAAGTCATATTATTGCTCAAAAAATTAATACAACGTAAATCTACAGTTAACAAAACTTCAAATTCAGGTTTTTAAAAAAGAAATAGTAGAAATGGGGGAAAAAGGACCCTAATACTAGAGATAGACAAGTCCACATGGCAAAAATCCACATTAATGTATTCCACAAATGAATAAATATATCCTACAAAATAGATAATTGACACCTTAGCTATGCTCTTACCTTTAATGATATGTCAATTTGATTTTTGATATTTTGAATAATAAAGGCCTCCACACCTGAGTGATTACTTGTATTCAATAAGCACCTTGAAAGCAAAATTACAATACATTTGAAATTATCCTGGACTGCATTATAATTAAATGATGATGAAAGTTTTACAAATTCAAATGGGCCATGTGTTTTCTTAATATAAAAACCAGTGAAGACAATTAGTAAGGTGATCAACCAATTACAAAGGTGAAAAACCAATTACCTATTATGGTTATTGCTCTCAGTAGCTGGCAAATGCTATTTTATCTGGATCTTTCCAAAAAGAAATTTCTATTAAACCAAATTTGAATCTTTTTATGCATACAATTGCAATGATTTAACATGGCAAGTATGGGCACTATTATAGTAGCCTAAAAACTCCCAAAATTACTCCATGTAAATAGACTAGTCTGGTTAGACTAACTTAATTGAAAAGAAAAGAAACTCAATATGACTAGCTTAAGGAAAAAGGGGGACTTCTTGGTAGAGATACAGGTAGATCAGAACAGTAAAGCTGGTATAAGACTTAAGCATCAAACTGAGAATTCATAAACCTGCTCTGACTCTATCAGTAGAAAAGAAGAAAAGTAGGCTCCAGAGTGCTAATACTGGCCAATCCCAAAGAAGACTTCTTAGCACTTTAACAATGCCCAAATCTGTTTTTAACTCATTGTTATTACCTAGGTGTCAACAAACTAAGGTCTGCAGGCCAAATTCAGCCTGTTGCCTGTTTTGTTTTATTGGATACACCCACCCCCACTACAAAGACAAGTTGAGCAGTTGCAAAAGAGACTATGTGGCCCATAAAGCCTATATTTACTATTTGGCCCTTTACAGAAAGTTTGCTGATCTTCAACTCTTCGAGTTGCTAGAATCTTTTCTCTCTCAAAGAGCACTATTAACAAGCTATACTATTAACTTAAAGTGAATAGCCTGTCAAAGTTATAACTCCAGAGCCATTAATTTCAACTGTGAATGGAGATTACTGACAAGTAAATAATCTAGCAGGAGGTTTATCAAACTCAGTTTAATCTTTTAAGTCTATTTTAATTTTAGAGTATTTCAATTAATTGAATTGAAATATATACTATTATTCATGTAATATATATATGTACATATACGTATCCATAATATTTGATTAACCTTTCTCTACCCATCACAGATAAGAGAATTTATTATAATATGGCTTCCAAGTAGAGTTGAATTACATGTAGAACACACTGAAATACTATAATCTGGAACAATAAATGGTATTAATTTGGTTTTTAATCAGCCACACACTTTGCAATTAACCATTCTTGATACATACCTAAATAATGTATATTTTCCTTGTGAATCCAACTTGTTAATATACAGCTGAAGCATAGCTAAACTCTTTTTCCTCTAAAATGGAACAAATAATATTGTTACATAAACTGAATAAAGATTAAATTATTTATTAAAATTTCTCACTGTAACTCATTATCATTTAGTCCCAAAACATTTACATACCAATGTCTCAATGGGGCAAAGTGTCATTATTTTGACTAAGCCCTGGAAATAAAAAAAATTTTAATTCAGATGTTAATAGATTATACTGACTGCAAACAAACAGCTATATTATCAATGGTGGATACTAAAAATTCAGAGAAGTGAGGGTAGGAGATTTAAAAATGAAGTAAATTTTTCTCTGAGCTTTTCATTCCACTATGTCTCCAGAAGCAAAGTACAATCCATTACATAAGTGATATTGAGTAGTGTGTTACAGAGTGTAAATTTAGAAGTGAATGGTAAAATTTAGAAGTGAATGGTAATTTTTAATTATGTCTAGAGTGGCAAAAAAATGAAACCAAACATGCAGAAATATAATCCATTCATTAAAAATAATCAGGTTTAATACCCTAACAAAAGCCATGTTTTTCTATTTAAATAGTGGAAAAACAAGTTTCTACATGGACATCTAAGGACCTACTTGGCCATGATAACTAACAAACAGTACTAGGCAAAATAAATCATAGGAGGGAAAAACCAAATGTCTTTCTAGTAATGAGTCAGTGCATGCCTTGATGGAGTCCTGAGGACTTGCGTTATGATAAAAGTAAAGGAGCTCCATTTTCCAAGGTCCCTACAGAAACAAATCGTTAAAGAAGAAAGTTATGTTTTTCCATTAGATGCTATGCTGTCAACCATGGTAGCCACTAGCCACATACAGTTATTTAGGTTTAAATTAATTTAAATAAAATTTAAAATTCAGTTCCTTAGTCACACTAGCCACATTTCAAGTGTTCAGTGTGGCTAGTGGCTTTCATCCTGTACTGCACAGATAAGAGAACACTTCCACAATCACAGCAAGTTCTATTGGACAGCATGGCCCTAGAGTTTTCAAAGGATATGGAGAAGAGAATAGGAGAGGAGTCTGAAAAGACCTTTACTTAAGTTCAGAGTAGGAAAGGAGCTGTTTTCAAGATTAGAATACATATTTTACTTACCTGAGGTACAGTAAGAAAACTCTTGATTTCTAAGTACTGGTGAAGTAGACTGTTATCTTCTATTCTCAATAATCCATTCTCCAACAGATCCTACAGATTAAAATATACGCAGAGATACATATATGGTCAAGTCAACAGCTATATTTGTTGACATGACTATGTATTTAAATTATATTGGGTAAAAACAAATCTTACCAATCCTTTGGAGAAAACAGACTCTTCTGTTCTGGAAGAGAACATTAAAATTTATCAATATGATTTTCTAAATTGCTTTAGAATTATTCTTCATTTTAGGAAAAATAAAGCAAAAACTGAAATTTAAAGACTTGAAAAATACACATCATTAAGGAAAAATTCTGCTGAAGAACTCAGTCAAAATTCTTAACCCATCTTTGATCTGTCTTTTGATTTGGTTACTGACATGCAAATATGACCAAAATTAGCCCACTCAGGGCTCATTCCTTGGTAGCAAATCAATAGATCTTCAACAGCAAGTGCTAAGAAATCACTTATACCTGATACAATACTATGTATTCCAGTTGATTATAAAATCTTTTAAATTTTTTATACAAAAAAAAAAGAATTAAATGCTTTCCATTTGTGATAATATATTTTTTTAAAGTTTACAGTCATTGTTAACTAAATATTTAAGATCTGTGGCAAAAAATATTATCTCAGGTTCTTATTCTAACCATACAAGGAGTTAAAATTGTTATGTTTTTGGCTCAATGACTAGTTTGGAAATCTTAAGAATACAGAACTTAAGATTCAAACCAATATATACTCTCATTGTATGAATATAACAGAAACTAAGTAAAAAGAATGTAAAATCATCAAGACATACATAGTACAGGAAATTTACAGAGTTAGTAACTACTTGTGCCAGGAGACCCTTGGAAATTCCTGCCTTTTAGGCCGAAGCTTTGGACATTTGCCATGTTACAAATCTTCCTTCACCTGGGAAGAGATGGGATTGATAAACTGTCACTAATGTTCCTAAAGGATAGTACTAAAGGCCCTGACTGATCTCAAGAGATAATTTTAACATGTTATAGGAAAAGAAAGCATATAGTTTTGCAAAATTCTTATGTATCTGTCTGGAAAAATTATGCATACCTATTACTTTGTAATTTTTTTAAAAGAGAAAGTTTTGCTTCTTATTGCCTCAAATGAGAAAAGTTGTTGAATGATATCACTGTCAAATATCTAAGTTATAAAAGGTGGGATCAAGACACCTCTTTCCTTTTGATACAGTTCAGATTGTGTCCACAAGGCAAAAACATGGATGACTTTCTTTTACTGATAACCCCTCCTTAGATGGAGGAGGTTGCAGGGGGATAGAGGTGTTTCAATTTACCAACTTTTGAAATAAGGGAAGAAACCTCAGAAGCAGATGAGTGGAAATTCTCTTATAAGACAATATTTTAATATTATCTTGGGTTTAAAATAAAAGAGATTTTGCTGTAAAACCTCTGACTCATTTCTGTCTCTCTGTGAATATTTGCTTCACTGTTTTATATAATAATCAATTAATTAATTAGGGCCCGGCAAAGAGACAGTAGTCTCCTATGACCTTGACAAGGACTATTTTAACACTACTATTTAATTCTGAGATGCCATCTAAATGATCTTACCTTTGCAAAAAGACTTCAATATGCCCCATATTAAATTGTAAAAGGTACGATGGGCTAAAATAGAAAAAAAAAAAAATATATATATATACACATATACACATGCATTTTTAGAAACTTTACATACATAAATACTGTTATGGGTTGAATTGTGTCCCCCTCGAAAAAGATATGTTGGGAGTCGTAACCTCCAGTGCGCCAGCATATGACCTTATTTGGAGATAGGGTCTTCTTTGTTCAATTGAGGTAGGGGTGGGCAGGAGCAGAGCAGCAACCTCTTACCCTGGAGACAGGGTCTTTACAAAGGTAATCAAGTTAAAGTGAGGTCATTAGTGTGAGTCCTAATCCAATATGACTGGTATCCTTGTGAAAAAGGGAAATGTGGACAGAGACATGCACACAGGGAGAACGCCATATGAACACGAAGGCGGAGATCAGATTGATGCATTTACAAGCCAAGGAACGTTGAGGATTGCCAGCAAACCACCAAAAGCTAGAGGAGAGGCATGGAACAGATCTCTCTCATAGCCCTTAGAAGGAGCCAATCCTGCCCATAACTTGACCTTGGACTTCTAGCCTCCAGAACTATGAGACAATAAATTTCTGTTATTTTAAGCTATGCAGTTTGTGGTACTTTGTTATGGCAGCCCTAGCAAACTAATATACATACCTAAGTCATTTTGGTGGCAGTGTGATTTAGAGTATAGCCTCTGGGGTCAGACAGAACTATGTTTAAATTCCACCTATCCCACTAACTAGTTGTATGATCTTGGGTGGTATCTTGTCTAAGCTTGTTATTTTCATCTGTAAAATGAGAGATTGCTCTGTTTCATAGGGTTATTATATAGATTTGATAATGCATATAAAGCTGTTAGCATAGTGTTTAATACATTGTGAACATGCAAGTGGTAGCCATTATTACAGTATTTACATACAAATATATCCCCAGGTACAGTCATACATAAATCTACAAATGGACACAAAGAAATATAACCAAGGCCTGCAAGACAAATACACAATCCTTATTATCATGGACCTTAAAGTATAAAAGGTGTTATATTATAAAATTATACATTTATTTAAAAAATAATTTTGATAAACATTATGGGAAAAGAAAGACAAGGTCAAGGTCATTATAACAGGAAGATTCAACCTAAATTGGGTGGTGAGAGAAGGCTTTCCTCAGAAAGTGACATTTAAGGATAAAGATGGTTCTAAGAAAATACAAAGGCCCTATAGTAGGAAACTTCAAGACACATTTAAACAAGAAACCAAAAGGTCTGTTACTGGAGCACAGTAAACAAGAGGAAAGGTGGTAGGAGGTGAATCAAGGGACCAGATTATTCATAAGCTTGCCTCATGTGAAGGCATTTAGACTTTATTGTTTTTGTTTTTGTTTTTTGGTGAGGAAGATTGGCCCTGAGCTAACATCTGTTGCCAATCTTCCTCTTTTGCTAAGGAAGATT
This sequence comes from Diceros bicornis minor, assembly GCF_020826845.1. Lineage (NCBI taxonomy): Eukaryota > Metazoa > Chordata > Mammalia > Perissodactyla > Rhinocerotidae > Diceros > Diceros bicornis. The sequence goes on from NC_080743.1 coordinate 28,560,237, forward strand.
ATCCCTGAGCTAACATCTGTGCCCATCTTCCTCTATTTTGTATGTGGGACACCGCCACAGCATGGCTTGATGAGCAGTGCATAGGTCCGTGCCCAGGATTTGAACCTGCGAACCCTGGGACACCAAAGCAGAGCCCGTGAACTTAACCACTACGCCACTGGGCTGGCCCCTAGGCTTTATTCTTAGAGCAATAAGAACCCACAGAAGAGTTTTCATTAAGGGACTGCTACTCTTAAAGCTTCACTTTCTAGTGTGTTGAGAATGACTTGGATTAAAAGGGATTGAAAGTGGATATATAACTATCCACTCAGGATTATATCAGTAATCTAGTGAAAAGATGATGCTAATTTAGACTACCCCATGGTTAACTGGCCAGTTCCCTCCCTTATAGTCCAGAGTGGTCCCAACAGCTTCAAAACCAAGCCCAGTTTAACACTTTCTGACTCTGATCCTCATCATGCCCTTATGTGTGTTTCAACACTCCACCCTTTCACTACTTGACTAGTACTGGCTTTAACAGATTATAGGCAGTATTATTTAGAATAAAAATAGCTTCTGTTTATACTTCATTTAAAATGTATTACTACATTAATAAACACATTGGACCTTAGATAAATGAGTTTGATGATATTCCTTTTAGAATACATGAATAAACCAAATACTAACTCCTACCTTAAGACCATTGGAAGCTGATCAATACTGATGCCCTGTACAAATACTAGATATGCCAGAGAAGCCATAGAGTCTGCTAATTGTTTGTCTTCTTCTTCCTCGAATTCAAGATAATCCCAAGTCCTCTTTTTCCTTCCATGATTAAAAATCACTTTGGGGAAAGGATGTCCAATTGCTGATAAAAAACCCTGTGAAACAACAAAAAAGAAAGCTATAGCAGACCGATTCTAATGTGCCTTCCCCCACCCCATATTCACATCCTATATAATCCCCCCCCCGTTGAGTGTGGGTGAGACCTGTGAGACTTGCTTCTCACCAACAGAATAAGGCAAGATGTTGCTCCCATAATTAGATTATGTTATAAGACAGAAGTGAGGGGATTTCTGCAGATGTAATTAGGGTCCCAAATCAGTGGATTTTGAGTTATTGAGAAAGGAGTCTATCCTGGGTGGGCCCGACTTAATCAGGTAGAAGGTTTTTAAGGATGGTCCAGGCCCTCCTTGAGAGTCAGAAACTCAACCCTGCTGGCTTTGAAGAACTAAGCTGCCATGTTAGGAGAGGGCCTATGGAGAGGACTAGGTGGCAAGGAACTACAGCCCGTAGGAGCTGAAAGTGGTCCCTAGCTGACAGCCAGCAAGACAATGGGAACCTCAATCCTATAGCTCCAAGGAGATAAATTTTGCCAACCACCTGAAGGAACTGAGTGGGAAGATGAAAAAGGTGTGGAGATGGACGGGGTGATGGTTGCACAACAATGTGAATGTACTTAATGCTACTGAACTGTACACTTAAAAATGGTAAATTTTATGTTATGTATATTTTATCACATTTAAAAAAAATGCTCCAGATATCTGAGATCAATCTAAAAATGTGCAACATAAAAGTAGTAGTAGTAAACTAACTACTCAGATGAAGAATACTCTAGGAAAATGCTCCATTGACCACTGTCTGCCTAGATACCAAGTGGGCAGAAGAAACACTGGTCAGGGGCATCAGAGGCTGAGGAAACTGCTGGTATCTCAGGTCATATGGGCTCTTGTGTCAAAAGAGAAAGAGAAGCATCCCCACGTGAGTGGAAAGGACTACAGTTTTATCTTTTTTTTTTTTAAGGAGAGAAGGAGAGAGAAAGACTCAGGAAATACAAGGTTGCTCCTATGCCTCTTATCCTATTTGACTCTAGTCAAATAGAAAGCACCTGACCTTCAGAATCCACTGGAACTGATCTGCGTTTTGGCTCTACCACTTACGAGCTGTCAGACAGTGGATGAGTTATCTAACCTCTCTAAAGCCTGTTTCCTTATCTAGAAAATGACATAATACCTATGTCAAATATTGAGAAGCTCCACAAAAAAAATATAAGAAAGTTAAGGTCACAACAATCTACTACAGAGAAGTCAAAAAGAATGACAAAAACAGCTAAATCAGAATGAATACTGACCTTCCACATATTCACTCATTTCTTCAACAAATGCTTGAGTGCCAGGCACTGGGCCTGACATTGTGGGGAATTCTAAAGCCAAATAAGACTTTTCCAGCCTTTAGGGAGTTAAAATGTGCTGATCCCAGATGGCTCCATTAGTCATTTCAGAACACAAAAAGGAACCAGGGAAAATCATTCTCAGTCACAAGACTGCTATTCAGCTACCAGATGCTAAACATATACTGCTGTACTGATTTTCAAAGCCACACATACTTGTTACAGCTATAAGATGAAAAGTTTACTGTACTCAGATTCCAAATGTCCTCTTAATCATGAAGCTGCATTTCTTCATTCAGCCAATGCTACATGTGTTTTTTTCCCACAGTAACGTTAGCCGTTTAAAGAATCATCACATGTAACCAGATTCTATAATGCTGCTCTGGGTATCTGGGGTCCACCTGTGTCCAAATTAGGGCCTTCACTATCTATCCACACACCATCTTGCTCAGACCTGTGACATACCTGCCACTCTACAATTTCTCGTGGTAGCCTCTGCCCTTTCAGGAACGTTCCTATCCTGCAGCCCTTGCGACATTCAAGCATTTCTAAACCAAAATAACTTGTGCCAAAAGAGGGATGGCTGAGGCCATCAATCTCAAGCATGCCACACTTACCTATGCTTCTCCAGCATAAAACAGAAGGAACCTCCCCACTCCATCCCCTACCCTGATTTCACTTCTACTTCTTGACTGCTTTGTACTTCCTCACTGCTGGCTCTTTCTACTTGTAATGCTCCTTCCACTGAGATCCTAGAACCTTTCCCCTACATCCTCAACCTCTTCATAGATGCTTGCTCTTTCTCACTGCTGTAATTGAACCTGACTGATTTCTGGTGGGAGCTGCTCATACTCTCACACCTCTTACACTGCACAGCCAGGAAGGCAGCAGTGGGGAAGGGTAGTATGGGGATAGGCCTTGGTTCTTCCTGCACTCTCAAGCAAAAGCACATTTTCCTTTGAGTCAGATACCATACTGCCCTTTATCTGTCCTTATCTCTGTCATATGCTGACTTCCTGGTTATTTCCCCACATTCAGTGAAGACTTTGGTACCTGCTCATAATCTTTTTCTCTATCCAACTCCTGCTATGATCCTGGGAAAGTTCAATGTTCATGTAGACAACTAATTCCTCTAACAGGCCATCCTCAAGGTTCTTGGTTTCTAATTCTAGTGCCTTAATTTCTGATCTATTTCAGCAACTAATCCCATCCTGGATCTCTGTCAACATTTGGAGTTATTCCATATTAGATAACTAAACTCCAACATTCATTTTCTGACCGCAACTTCTTATCCTACCTCACCTACCAATCTGCTTTTCTATCTCTGACTTCTCCAGTCCTGTGACCCCTTCATTTTAACCCACCCATCTGTCCTCTGCAATTCCCCTTCTTTCCCTATCCAACCAACACGCTATTGGCCATTTGAACTATCTGTACTCTATATCTACCCAATAAAATGCCAGCCTTGAAAAAATAGCTATAATCCACCTTCTCTACTTCTACACCTAGGCAGCTGAGTACTGCTGGAGAAAAATCACACAAAATACAGACTGTTATCACTATAGTTGTGCTGTAGTGCTCAGCACTACTGACTAATGCTTTCATGGTCTTCCACCATCTCTCTTTCCTTTCTCCTCAGTATTCTAAACTTTTACCAGGTTCCTGAAGCCCCTTAATCAATCCCCATTTCTACCTCCTCATTCTTAAGAGATCTCCTTCACCTAGAAATCCAAGGCCAATGGATCTAATTTCCCTCAATTATAATATTCCCTTCCTACACAAATTTCTCTACATGCAAACCTATTCTTACCTTCTCCTCTCCAGATGTCCTCAATCTTATGCCCAGCTGTCTGCTCTCCTCGAGCCACATTATTTCAGTTATCCCATAACACTTCTCCTTTCCCCTCTAATGGTTCCCACCCCTTCAGCATATAAATACGCTCAAGCCTCCCCATCTCCCCCATTACCTTCCTACCGTAAACCCATGTCTTTTAGCTATTACCTCTCTTCTTCCTTACTCATCCCAACTCTTTTAAAGAATAGCTTATCCTTTTTCTCATTTTTCATGTACTCCTTTATCGACTCCACTGATTTTTGTCTCCAACACTCAACTCAAACTGTTCTTGCTAAGATTATCAATGCCATCTTACTTCCTGAATCCAATGGGTTCTTTTCAACTGTGACTTTACAGGCACTCTCTGCTGTATTCAACAGTACCAATCACTTCTTTCTTCCTGAAATTCTACTACCCCAGTATTTCTACCACGTCTTTGACTCTTTTTTCTTGGTCTCTTTTGGTGTGCTCATTTTAAGTGCTAGTATCCTATAGGGTTCAGTCCTGAGCCCTTTTCTCTTCTCACATTGATCTACCTCTAGGGATCTCATCCACCCTTATTCAAAATTTGCTCCTTTAAAACTTGCTTTCTCTGGGTATTAGAAATATATTAAGAAATTTTTGTAATCTTGTTAGGTGTCATAATGGCATTGTAGTTATGTTTTTTAAAAAGTCCTTACCAATTAGAGAAGCATACTTAAAGACTTATGGATAAAATGATTTATCTAGGACTTGCTATAAAATACTACAGCAAAAAAAGAGGGACGATAGATAAGACAAGACTGGCAAAACGTCAGTAATTGTTAAAGCTGAGGGATGGGTACATGAGGGTACGTTATATTGTTCTACTTTTCCGAATGTTTTAAAATTTCCATAATAAAAAAAATTTTTTTAAGCACAAAACCCCCTGCTCCTTGCTCTGTATTTTCCATCTCAATTATTGGCACCTTCATCTGCCTAGTCACCCAAGCAAAAAACATCATCCATGACTCAACCTTTTTACTATTTTTCTAAATCCAACCCATGACCAAATTTTGCCAGTTTTACTTACTATAAAGTTCTCAAGTCAGCCCTCTCCTCTTCATCTCCACCACCATTTCCATACTCAGGTTCTCATCATTCTCACTTAACTCCCAAAAGACATCTAACCGGTCTCCCTACTTCCAATCTTACCTCGGTTAAATTCATCCTCCATTAAAGTGACGAATCCAAAACACAGTTTGATTATATCTCACTCCCAGGCTTAAAATTCTTTAACAGTTTCTAACTTTCATACCCATCTTCTCAAAATAGGATACATATATCATATCTGATGGTGTTTATACTATATCCAGGGGATTATACTGTACTCTAGAATTAGCAACAATGAAGAGGCCCCAGACTCTTATGTGCTCCTGGGAAAACTATGTATCCCTATTTATATCAGTCACCAAATCATCTCTCATCATCAGAATCTAGTTCCCCTAAAGTTCTGGCATCTCCTTTTCTAACCCCTTTCCCTACCCCTCCTCAAATTGACATACCTTTCAATCATGGCCTTGGGAACTCATGGTAATCAGCAAAATCCATTCTTCTCTAAATGGTCTCTTACATCTTTTGCTCTAAGTGAAATCTGGTTATCCTCTGAAAATAACTGTTTTCTCTGCAACCTTCTCTAAGGGTTGCTATTTTTTTACCCGTATCCATTCTACTACTGAGCCTGTAAATGAAATATCTGGTCTCCTTGCTACTTCTAGACCATTCTCCTCCCTCCTCTCTACAATCCCTCAGCTTTGAAACTCATTTCATGTGACTATACCACCTCTACCCCTCCTTGCTACAGTCATTAGCAGACCCCAAGGTCACTCCATTAATTGGCTTTCTGATATTACTCTTACCATAATTCTGTGTGACTTAAATGTACAACCAGAAATATTCTAATACCTTGGAATTTCAGGTGCTTTACTTTGTCTAGTCCAGTGAGCTCAGCCTCCACTCTCTCCTTAGAACACACTCCCATGGTCATACCCCAGACATGGTCATTAGTAACAGTAACTTTTCCATAATATTAATTTCAAGCATTCTTTTCTTTAACTTCTGATCTTTTTGGCTCACTCCTTTTAGTAACCTAACTCCAACAATTTGCCAACCACACCAGGACCTACAATCTAGTGATCCCATCATCTTTTCACTCGCTCGCGTGTAATATGTCCTAACTTGCCTACTTACTGAGCTTAAATTCCAATGCCCATCATTAGTCACTCCCCTGCATAATGCTCAATGCTCTTCTTGCCCCTCTGGCTTTGTGGAGCTCACACAGTTCTCAAAACCCCAACCTAATGAAATCCAACTTTTCTCCTATGCTGCACCTACATTTGTGCAGCTGAACATGGCTGAAGAAAACCCACAGTCACAATAACAGCTCTAACTAGAAATTCATAACTATCATCTCAAGTACATATTTTTCTATATTTCAGATTTGTTCCCTAATATAGAATCCCAGCACATTTTAAAATACTCGTGATGCATAAAGTCAAATTGCTCTTAAGATAAAATTTACTTATTTCTGGAGTTATTTTGAAAATTTTACCATGAGCCTTAAAAGTGAAAATATCCTTTGGCCTAGAAATCGCACTTCTAGGAACTTATTTTAAGGAAATAATAAAAGAAATATGCAAAGATTTGGTTAAAAGGATACTTATCATAAAAGAAAGCTGGAGTTATTTTATAGAAATGAAAAATTAGAAAAAAATCTAAATGTCGAACTACATGGCCCACGTTAAATATATTACACTAAGTCCATACCATGGAATACTATTCAGCCAATGGAAAAAATTCATAATATACTAAGAGAAATAAAGCAGATTATGAAAGAATACGTATAATATGATAGAATCTTTGAAAAAAATTGTATCTATTTATGACTATAAAAGTGGAAAAAAGTCTGGAAGGTACTGTGAGATAACAGAAAATATATATATTGGTCTCTGCACCCAGTTCCTGGCACAGAGCCCCTGAAATTCTTACAATTTCCTAAGTGATAAGAACACTAGGAGCATCTCTTATTCAAGTATTTGTCTTTGACCTGTTCCTGACACAGGTTACCTAAAACCTTTGTAAATTCTTAAGTGATAAGAACACTAAGAGCATCCTTTGTGCTACTAAGGTGACTCTGGTGGGCTCCTGGATGGGGGCTGGTCACCAGAAAGACCAAGCCATGATTAGAAGCTTGAAATTTCCAACCCCACTCCCCCTACTTCTCTAGAGAGAGGACAGGGACTAGAAATGTAGCAATTATCATGCCTACTTGAGGAAGCCTCCATAAAGTCTCAATAGTATGGGGTCTGGAGAGTTTCCAGGATGGTGAACATATCCACGTACCGGGAGGGTGATGCGCTCAACTTCATGGGGACAGAAGCTCCTGCACTTGGGACCCTCTCAGACCTTGCCCTATGTATCTCTTCATCTGGCTGTTCATCTGTATCCTTTATCATATCCTTTAATAACCTGGTAAACATAAGTAAGTGTTTCCCTTGCTTATGTGAGCTGTTCTAGCAAATAATCGAATCCAAAGGGGGAGGAGGTCATAGGAATCTCCAATTTGTAGCCAAGTTAGACAGAAGTTGTGGGTAACCTGGGGACCTACCACTTGTGATTGGCATCTGAAGTGGAGGGCAGTCTTGTGGGACTGAGCCCTAAACCTGTGGGATCTGACTCCATCTCCAGGTAGATAGTGTCAGAATTGAGTTAAATTGTAGGACACACAGCTAGAGTTGCAGAATTGCTTGGTGTGGGAAAAAACCCCACATATTTGGTGACCAAAAGTGTCAGAAGTAAAGTGTTCTGTGTGAAAGTAAAAGAGAAAGACACAGGAGAAGAATTGTAGGTTTTTCAACACAGGTGTTAATATTATTTATATTTGGGTAATAAAATTATTGGTGTTTATTTTCCATCTTTTTGTTTATCTGTGGTCTACAAAAAATACATATTGCTTTATTAATAAATGTATCAATTTACATGCTCATGTGCAGTACATGAGAGCATAGCAGGATAACATTTTAGATTATAGGAGATATTAAAGCAGATTAAATTAGCTGTACTTACTATTATTTCAGATGCAAAATACCTTAAAGGATCATTTCCAGCTTCTTCAGACTGCTCAAGGAATTGTGCTGTCAGCAAAGGGCATTTCAAACTTTTGAAACAACTAAGGTATAAGAAATGGGTAATTATGAATACAGCACTTCCTAAGTATAAAATACCTGTTCTATAAACATGTATATGTTAATTTTACATGAAAAATAACATAAACAACAAAAACTCAATGGACTGTAACAATGGTGATATAAGATCCTTCTTACTAGTAACGGGAGAGCATGAGAACAACTTGCTAGACTGAGTGTAGTGAGATTCACTTCTATGTCTGGACTATACCAATGGATACTGAATGTTTGAGGACCAGTGCTAGTCTATATGTAGTTTTCATTAGTTCAAGGAAAAATTGGATCAATATAGTAATTTTTTCATAAAGCTATATTTGTTTTATTTAGAAAATTTATTCTGTGATTAAGCCTTTCCTATTTCTTTAGTTAAAGTATCTTTTCTTTCAAGAAATAATGGGTTTTATAAATGGCAAAAAAAAATTTTAATGTCCTAACCTGACAAAATAGAAAGCTAACAGTAGTTTTAGTCTCCAGAATTTTAAATATAAAATTATTGGTCCAGGGGCCAGCCCGGTGGCATAATGGTTAAGTTCACATGTTGTGCTGCGGTGGCCCAGGGTTTGCAGGTTCGGATCCCGGGTGCATACCTACACCACTCATCATACAATGCCATAGCAGCTACCCACATACAAAAATAGAGGAAGATTGGCATGGATGTTAGCTCAGGGCCAATCTTGCTAACCAAAAAAAAAAAAAAAGGAAAAAAAAAAAATTATTGGTCCATGTAATTCAACACTCTAGTCCAACACTGTCCAATAGAAATATAATGCAAACTCCAAATATAATTTAAAATTTTTTAGTAGTCACATTAGAAAAGTAGTAAGAAACAAGAGAAATTAAATTTTAATAATGTATCAACTCAATATTTCTAAAATATTATCATTTCAACATATCAGTATAAAAATTGACACGTTTTAGTTTTTTCTTTAATAACAAATCTTCAAAATCCAGGGAGTATTTTATACTTAGAGCACTTCTTAATGTGGACTAGCCTATGTCAAAGTGCTTGACAGCCATATTGAACAGTGTACGTTTAGTCTATAGTACCCTTGGCGCAAATGCTATTGGGTACTCTGCTCCTGTTTTTGTGGTCAAGTTGGATGTTCAACTGTCTGCTGCTGCTTCTGCTGCTTTCAAAAGGAGAGTAGAAATACAATTCCCCCACAGAAAGACCAGATTCTTCGAGCTACACCTATTTATTTCCTCAACTTCTACTATTCACAGATTATGATGAGTAAAGGCAATTCATAGAAGAATATAAAGTAACTAAACAAATGGATTTTGGTTTTTAATTTTTAAAAATATCAATGCCTCATTAAATGCCCATGATATCAACTGAACCCTATATTCTTCTAAAATTCAAAATTTCAAACTAGATTTATATTTCCATTGCAAACAAAAAAAACATAAAATAACCGATCTATTACTCAAGTATATTGTGAAATGTTCTTAAAAATATACTTACAATTTCAGTAATTCATCCTTTAACTTTTCATTTTCAAGTGAGTGTTCTTTGTCATCCATGACTTCTTCCACAAAAGGCTTAGTGAACTCTATTAAGGCCTTGCAACACTGACAAAGGCCATAGTCATCTGTTTGTATTTGTTCTTTTGAGTATGGAACAGGAAGGACAGATAGCTGACTCCAAAGGGTAGACAATGCTAATCCAACTGAATATGCCTTGTTGTTATGAAGTTTCTGAATCACTAAAACAGAGACCAAGTTGTTACTTGAGGTAGACTCATCAAATATGCTAAACATGGGACCAGAAGTCCAGTAAATATAGAATTATAACACACATTTTTTTTCATATTTTAACAATTCTGAAATCAGGATGACATAACATAGCTTAATTAGCAGAGTGCAGAAAATAATGGACCTTTATACTAGAAGTGTACATTTACATGGCACTTTACAATAGATGCCATGAAATCTTGTTTAGGTATGTCTATGACAGGTTACATACTTAAGACAGAAACACTTTTCTCCACTATTTTTTGGTTGTTTTAAGTATAAAATAAGACAAAGTGTCTTGTAAACTATAAAGCACTGTAAAAATGAGAGGTAGTATTATTAGATTTTTCTTTCTAGAAAACTTTGAATATTTCAAGTGGTACAAAGCTGCTGGGCATTCACATTTAAAACAAATTTACTCTAACTTCTGATTCTCGGTCCTTCTATCAGACTCTGAGTTATATGTAGGTCACAAAATGAAAAAGTAGCCTTTTCTTATGGAAAAATACCATTTGCCTTGGTTACCAAGGTCCATTACTTACCAATACTATTACTGCACTTAGCCAGGGAGCCTTTTCTTTCCACACTTGTTCATTCTTCCACAGTTACCTTTGCTATTCCCAATCCCCACCTCCCAGTGCAGAGGCTGAGCAATGCCCTGCCTGATACCGTTTTTAACCAAGATAAAGGACAACCACAAAGCTATCAGACTGAGTACTACAAACACCACAGAGGGAATCCTTTAAATATGTTGACAGGGAAAATTCTAACTATAAGTTGCAGATAGGAAGGTTAGGCAAAAAGCTATAGGTTATAACATAGCACACTGAAATCAGCATGACATTCAACAGAATATTACTGGGTACCCACTCTGTACCAGGTATTGTCATCTTTCTATGAGCAGCAGGATTCAAACTGGCACCGCTATTAATAGTTTAAGCAGAGTATTCAATAACTTGTCATAAACTTTACTTTGGTATAGTGTTGACATTTTGGAGTAATATCACTTATACAGATAAAACAAGAAACACTTATATATGAAAATACTCATTACCTGTTTGTAATGGCTGAAGTAAAAGAAGGATAATTTGGGATATCTGTTTTCCAGAGGGCTCTTCAATCAGTTCAAGCAAACCCAACAATAATTCCTTTGGATTACATAACTATAAAAATATTCACAATTGAACCTGTTTAATATAAGTTTTATTTAAAGCCACATGATTACTATTTTTAAAAAAAGGCATATGCTGAGAAAATATAATTATTTTTGCTTAACAGTAAAACACCTCATACAATTTTTTTAAAAAAATACACTAGGAAAACATAGAATCTGTGATTGTCAAATCACTGTAAAACTATAAAGAAGCAACAAGTCAAAGGGTCTCTCAATGGACAACTACATGCTGGAGATTTAAATTCCTGGCTAAAAGAAGAGTTAGAGAAATAGGGGAAGGGAGAGCCTGATTACCAGAGCTGAGGTTTCCTTTGAGCTTTGCCTGTCTACTCCGAAGGCTGCCTTAGTTTCCCAGGGCTTCCAACATGTGGGACCTTTCCATGTATGCAATGGTATGGAGATGAGCAGAGAGTCTCTTCTGTCCTTCCTGAACAGATAAAATTTTGCATTGCCTTCTGACTGACTGGCCATATCTTATCACCTCATTTGCCTTGTTTTTTTAAAAGCTCTCATAGTTAATAACTAATATCTAGATGGAGTTCTCTCCTTCCAAGTATATATTTGTGTTTATTTGCACTGATCTGTAAGTAGCTTCTTATAATGTCCTTTTTCTCAGAATTTATCTTTCTTAACTATCATTTTGACTTATAACTGTATTAACCTTTTACAAAGAATCTCTTTTTAAGGTTGTTAGTCACAACTAATCTATTTCCTATTCCTATTTCCACTGTGATCACTTGCATTTTGGGTTTTTCATATTCTTTTAGGGAACATACCACAGAGGAAAGAGCAATGAGATTTGATTCTAGTTCCAATGTTGCCAAAAGATCACTGTGGCCTTGAACTACCTCTGTAAACCTTATTTCTACATCTATACAGTAAGCTACTTGTTAAAATAGAGCTTCTTAGGTCTCTCCTTGGAGATTCTGAATCTGTGTGTCTGAGATGAGGTTAGATAATTCTTATATCCAGAAAATTTGGGAAAACTGAAATGGACTTGTCCATCCAATCAATAAGGTTGGGCCTTTTCTCCAAAGAGTTCCCTCCTATATTTTCATGAACTAAAAAGCTTTCTCACCAAAAACAAGCATTAAACATTAAAGGGAATTATAAAATACTGCTGTGTATTGTGACAAAGAGAACCTAGTTTTGTTCACTTACCTTTACTAATAAATCAAGCATCTGAAAATAGTATTTTCTTTTATCATCTTCCTTATCATTCCATAAAAGGCATCGAACAACAGGCCCAATAAGATTCCAGCCCATATTCTTGATGATGACCTATAAAAACATTTTCAGAGTAAAGCAAATACTGCCGTCTATAGGACTCTCACAGTAAGCTTTCTTAACTTGGAGGAGCTTAGAATTTCCTCTAAAATAGGAAAGATGAGACCTATGACATCTCACCATTGACTTCCTAGAGCTGGCTGCTAACAGATACCAACATTCTAAAATAGTTTTTAATACTTTCACTGAGGAAAGGCAAATGGGCCTTTACTTTTAATCAGGTAAGCTGGTCTTTCCCAGGATTTAAATAGTTCTTCTATTTCCAACAAGAGAGTTAATTTGCTTAATATGAGCAAGTACTTAATTTTCATGGAGAATTTTGCTCCCCTGATTCATAAAGAAACCCAGCCAATGCTCATGAACCTTCTAAAGTTCCTTGGAGAATCTCTAAATATATTATAATCATGTAATTTATGTAAAAGAGGGGATGTCACTTCATTAATTTTCTTTCCTACATAAAAGTTGCTTCTACTTTCAAAGGTAGTTCAGAATGCTTACAAGAAAAAGTTTATAATTAGTGATTCACATTCATTATCAAAACCACTGATTTTCAAAACTATCAACAATATTCTCCACCTCACTGGCCTGAATTCTACTTCAACTCCTTAGTAATTATCAAGTATATAATATATGTCAGGTCCCCAGAATATTCTAGGTGCTAGAAATAAAGCAAGGAACACAGATAAGATCTCTATCCTCACAGAGTTTACATTCTAGGTTCATTCATAGAAAAACACATCTGGGAAGAAGACAAATAGGTACAATACCCACTCTGTGACCCAGTCTTATAATAAACATAGAGTATAAAGTATGGAAGGAGAATACTCACTCTCATCTAGGGAAAGCAAGAGAGGCTTCCCAGAGGAGGTGATGGCTAAGCTAAGGCTTTTTAGAAAAACAGAGAAGTCTGTCAGGCACAGATAGGTGGGAAATATATTCAAGGCTCTGAAACAACAATGTGTAAAGGTATAAGACTTAACATGTCCTAGAGAACCAGCAACAGAATATGTTAGGGTATGTGAACACACAGTTCTTAAAAGAGGAAATACTATATGTTTACATCTTTGCTCATTTATCAACAGGGCATTTTAGTGTTTGTCTTCTCAATCTGCATGACTTCCCTATATGTTAATGTTACTTAGTTGTATTTATGACAAAAAATTATTTGGCTTTTTGGTTGTCCTTATTTTTTATAGAGCAAAAAATACTGATGTTTTTCTTTGGTCCCCTTTCTACTGCTTTCAGGTCTAAAACGGATTTCCCCCTTTAAAGATTTATAAACATTCATTTAAATTTTTTAAAAACATATATTTCACCTATTTTTTTGATTCAATAAGATTTATGCTAGAAACATGGCATAAAATGAAGACTAAAATGTGTTTTTTTTTAAACAAATAGCAAAACAATCATGCTTTTTTCCTAATGGGATAGATAGTTCAGTTGATCTCTCTGAATATTTTTTCCATACTAGTTATTTCTTCTGCCTGGCACACTCTTCTCCCAGATAGCCCCATAGTTTATACCCCTGCTTCCTTCAAATCTCTGTGCAATTTCACCCAGCACAGTCTATCCCCCTAACTATGATTTATTTTTCTCTATAGTATCTATCAATTTCTAATATACTGTATAATTTATTTATCATGTATATATCTGTCTTCATTAGAATTTAAGATCCATATGGGCAGTGAGTTTTGTTCACAGGCCTATCTATTCCCAGCATCTATAGTAGGGCCTGTTACAAAATAGGTGTTCCGTAAATACAAGCTGAATGATGTCTACTACTTCTAAGGGTAACAAATTATCCTCCCTCCAAAGATTTGAGAGTCTGTTCTGTTTTCTTCTATTTTTTTGTGTGGCTTGACTTTTAATATTTAGGTCTTTACTAATCAGGAATTTATGTTATGTGGTTATTAATTTTTTTCCAAATTACTAAATATTTATTCCATGATTACTTATTAAATAAGCCTATATTCGCTTTTTAAAACTTACTGTGAGACTCTACTTTTCCAACTAAGTACTTCTTTCCCTTTCCATAGGTCTACTTCTACCCTATAAATGATTCTCTGAGAATAATTAACTATAAGAGAAATTCTAGATTTGAATAAGATTTTGCATATTTGAGCTGAAAAAGAATTTTGATAAAATATTTTACAAATATAATCTCAGCTGCAAGGTACCCTCTCATTATTTAAATAGTGAATAGTCATGAGAAAGGGGAATAAACACTTACTATCCATAAGCTAAACTCTGTTTAGTTTAATACTTACAACCCTACAGGGTAAGACTGTTCTCCCCAGTTGACAGATGAGAATACTGAAGTTTAGAGATTACCAAGATGCCCAATGTCCAACAAGTAAAATGTGGCAGAGCCAGGATTTGCATATAAGCCTGTCCAGCTCCAAAGCCCATGCTTTTCCCACTACACCAGTGGTTTTCAGTGGGGGCAATTTTGTACCCAACCTACCAGGGGACATTTGGCAGTGTCTGGAGACATTTTTGATTGTCATTACTGGGGGGTGGGGAGGTATTGCTACAAAATATCAATAATGCCATCTTGAGAACCCTTGCACTATAGTATCTTAGGACAAACTACTATTCATATGGCTTTTTTAAAAAAACATTTGACACAAAGCAGATTAATAGGGCTGGCCCCATGGCATAGTGGTTAAGTTCGCTGCACTCTGCTTTGGCAGCCTGGGTCCATGGGTTCGGATCCCAGGCACAGACCTACACCACTCATCAGCCATGCTGAGGTGGCGACCCACATACAAAATAGAGGAAGATTGGCACAGATGTTAGCTCAGGGCTAATCTTCCTCAAGCAAAAAGAGGAAGATTGGAAAAGGATGTTAGTTCAGCACGAATCTTCCTCACCAGAAAAAAAAAAAAAAAAAGCATATTAATAGTAAATCTTAATTGTGTCACCTGGCAAGAAAATTAGGTTGCAGTCAGTTTTTGGTTTTTTTTCTTGTTGTTGCCGAGGAAGATCTGCCCTGAGCTAACATCCATGCCAATCTTCCTCTATTTTTTAGTACGTGGGCCGCCAGCACAGCATGGCCGCTAATAGAGTGGTGTAGGTCTGCACCCAGGAACCGAACCCGGGCAACCAAAGTGGAGCACGCTGAACTTAACCACTTCGCTGCCGGGGCTGGACCAAGGTTGCAGTCAGTTTTAAACACTGTCTTATCAATTTTTGAACCTTTGAATTTAGCAGACCACACGTTACAAAGGTAATTCTCAAGCTATTAAGACTAAGCTTCACTATCCTTAAATCTATCACAATCATCTAATCTCTAATAATCATGCACAAATTTACATCTTAATCTCCTATTTCCCTACTGGGCTCCAAACATTACTTTTTAACTGCCTGCTGCATCTTAAACTCAATATTTCCAAAATACACTTATTTGTCCTCCTTCAGGAAACTTGCTCTTCTTCTTAGGTTGCCTTTTTCTGTTCGGTACACAATATATTATCCTCTCAGAGGCTAGAAACCCAGTCATCTTTGATGCCTCACTCTGTCTCACCCCACAATCAACCAGTTCCCTCTGTTCTACTCTAAAACTTCCCTGCGAGTGCTACACGGACGAGAGGCAGAGCAGAGTGGTTACGAGCTTTGAAACCAGCCTTCGTAGGTCTGAATCCTGGATGTCACATAAAAGCTGAGTTACTTTTGGGCAAGTCACATATCTTTCAGTGACTGTTTCCTTATCTACAAAATGAATTTAATAGTAGTACCTATCTTATGGGATTCTGGAAAGGCTAAATGACCTAACAGATGTAAAGCACTTAAGACAGCATCTGGCACATAGTAAATACACAATAAATATTAGCTATTATTAATTTTATTATTATTAGCTAAAAGTAAGGTACTCTCAAAGGTTATCCTCTGAGAACACAATTGGGAAAAATTAAGGAGTTAAAGAAAACATTAAATTTACTTTATTTTGGGCTACAAAGGTACCATAAACACATATCAAAAACAAATGTATTAAATAAAATGTTCTATTTTTTCAAAAATTTTTTTAATTTTTAAAATCTTTTTTAAATAAAAAAGAGATAAGCTCTTTGAACTATTGACTAAAAGATTCTACAACAATATGTGATTCAAAAGTTTTAGGAACCTCCCAAATACAATCAAGGAGCCCTAGATATAATCACAGGCCAGCATGACCAGATTGTGGTATCAACAAAAAAAACTCCTGTATAAATAAATAATACTATAAATGAAGAAAGAGTATGTTCCTGGAAAGAAGATGATCTTCCCTTGTATAAGGAGGGGAGTCCAAAGACACAAAATTTGGCAGTATTGCCAACACTGTGTCCTAGCTGTTCCTGATCCCAAAAAGATCCTTTCCCATTGTGGAGAATGACTTCTCAGACAATCATAGCTGGACGATAATGGCTAGTAAGGTCATCCAGCTCTCCCCATATTCTGATTCTAGGCACCTAAGACTTAATATTTGGTTTTCTATATTCATCTGGCTGGAGGAAGAGAATGTGCTGATCACCAAAAATGAGTATCTAGCCTGCCTGATAATTATATTTCTCAATGTAAATTAATGATTCAAATGCCACTTTTGATCCCCAAACCAGAAGTAATCCCTCTTCTTCTAAAGCACTTTACTTATATTTCAACTATAGCACTTACTCTGGAGAGGCTAAATGAGTTAACAGACGTAAAGCATCTGTTTGTTCTGCCTCCTTCTTGCTAGCTGTTTACATGTTCATCTCTTCCACCAGAGTGCAAGCACCTGAAAGCATATGAATAGTCCTAATTCCTTTTTTGTTTCCCACAGTTTCCTACTGTGGAAATTTAAGTTGATTCTTAAATGTTTGATGAAAAAAATGAATGGATGAATAATAGTATCATGCGGCTATTCTCTCCTAGTAAAGACTGAAAAGTACACACAAAGATTGTACTTACCTTATTCTTTTCACTTTGAATAATTTCTAATAGCTGGTCTATGTGCCCTTCATCTAAGCATCTTTGGCCTGCTAACTGAAATAGGCCAAAATCTTCTTCTTTAAAGTCTTGCTCATCTAGGATTTGCTAACAAAAACAAAATAAACAAAAATCAAACATGTTGAGGTAAATACAAATCCAATAACTACCTGATTTATTTAACTCTCTGAAAAAAGGAAATCTGTTTAAATTCTAGATAAGTTGCACACAAGCATATGTATGAAAATTAGAATTAGCCTAATAAATATTTTAATGAATGATCTTGAAATCCATTGTACCAAAAAAATCTATGGTAAGGATCAGCATCAAAAATTTAAAAGGTTATTTAGACAAGTATGTCACTTAGAGAAATAATCCAATCTGCCTTCCTGCCCTCATGCTATTTTTTCACAGGTCAAAAGAAGCAAGGATTAAAGAAGATTAACGATTTGAGTGATTGCAAATGTTAATAAAAATAATCTGTACCCTTCCCATATTTTGAAAGGTATTTTAACTTTACAAAAAGAAAAAATTACTTACACATCTCTTTATTATAGATTGAAGTTCCTCCACAGCCATTCCTGTTTTTCCTAGTTTGAGGCTGAAATGTACTAATATAAAACACACTGTTAACTATAAGTGATATTACACTGAAGTATTAATAAGTTATGTTTCATTCTTATGAATTATTAGTAAATACAATAAAGAAAATGGAAACTTGTAAAGCTGAAATGCTTTTACTGCAAGTTAGTGTTAACCCAAGAAAATAAAAATGTATTTTAAAAAAAATTCCTGTTGCATCTTTTAACTTTTCTAGAGCATAGTTTTGAAAGATAGACTTAAAAAAAAATCCTCTAGACACTCTCAAGAAGCAACACAAATATGCACTATATAAATGACTTTAAAAAGGAAAAGTATTTCTTTTCCGAAAAAATCTCCGAAAGGTGGGCCTGAAATCAGTAGGGAATTTTTTATGTTTTAATGTCCCGCCAGTGCAACAAAACTCACCCAGAGAGGGTGCAAGTTCAGACGCCCTCCACCCCAAGCGTGACCGAGACATTTCTCTATAAGAGATGCACTCCCCAAAATAATCAATCCAGTCAGTGAAATCACTATATCGCACGCAGACGAGGCAACCGGCGGCCCTCAGGACAACACCGTTCCGTTGCCACCGGTCATCGTTTCTCCCAGCAGGAAGGCCGAGCCCCAGGCCCACAGTGGGGTCGCGGGTCGGCGGGGTCCTCACGGCTGCGCGCTCCAGGGCGGATGAAACCCCAGCGCGCGTGCGGGCGGCATCCAAGGGAAGCCATTTCTCCCGATTCCTGCTCGCCTTGACGTTCGGGCCCCACCACCTCGCAGGGCCTAGTTGGTCCGCGGCCCCGAGTCCTGCGCGGCTGACGGCCCCCGGCAAGCCCCGAGCCCCCAGCACTCCCGGAGCGCCCACTTACCGGCCACCCCTCCCGCCCCTCTCAGCCGCCTCCTCCACCTCCGGGGGCCGCGCAGGGCGCTCTCCGGGCCCCGCCCCGCGCTGCGCGAGGGAGGCGGAGCCTCGGGAGAAGACGCCGAGGCGGGGCCCGACCCTGTGAGGACGCGTCCCATGGCTGAGCCGGCCAGGCTGCCCTCGGCCCGCCCCAAGGCCCGGGGTCCCCGCGCCTCCCGAAACGCCGCAGGTAGGAAGAAGGGCCTCTTCCCACGTTTGGACCCTGAGAACTGAGCCCCGACAGAGTTCCAGACCAGGCGCGCGGGGCGCTCCCGAAAGGCTGCCCCGGGGGAGGTAGTCTTCGGGGCAGAGAAGGCCGAGAGCTTCTCACCGCCGTCCTCGCGCGTTCTGGGGAAGACCTCCGGCCGCCTCCACCTCTTTCCACTAGTATTCCACGATTTTCCCCAGAAGGGCTGTGCTCCAGTCTCTGAGGGAAAGGGCAGTAGAGATCCTGGGAGCCTGGAGTCGCCAGAGTGAGCAAGTGACCATGGCAGCGTCAGCGGGCAGTGCGCAGCTGGCCTTGAACCTAGCACTGGTCCTCCTTCCAGATGTCCTGCTGATCTGGTGCTCCGGTTCTCTGAGGTGTCATACTCCTCCCTTTCCCTGGGAGCGAACATTTGGGGGATGGAGAGAGGTTGCCCGTAAAAGGAGCCAGATCTCAGATTTGCAGGAGTGCCTAACTATGCAACTGTGTTTCAAGACAAAATTCAATCCCGAAAGAGGTACATTTTAACCAAAAATTCGGGAATAACTAATTAATTTACAAAAACAAATTGGATCCCTTCCCATTTCATTTGATTTACACACAGGATTGGAAATGAAATGTGTGGAAAAGAAGAAAAAATGGTCTGCAGTATATTTGGGCAGGAATCTGTCCTGTAACCTAGTGTGTTTGTGTATACTTGACCTACTGATTTTGGGGTTTTTTTAATCGTAGGTACTAAACAGACAAGTGCCTTGCAACAAGAGGATGCCTCCAAAAGGTATGAGAACTACTTGGACAACTGCATTCTCTTATCTGTTTATCTTATATTATTTGAACCATTTTTAAAAACAATAATGGGTGCTACCCTTGAGAAAATTCTTATGAGAGAGAAGGGGAATATCTGGGAAGCACTATAGTTCTCACACAGACTGTTACATCCCCGTACTCCGTGCTTTAAGAAAACCAAATCAGACACTTGTAGATCACTGGTGAAGGTATGAGTGTCTGTAGAAAGGTGTCTATGGGAATAAACAGTCCTGAATTAACCAGGTACTCCTTTTCCACCTCTCCAGATACTTTCTACTTTTCTTTGTATGCCAGAGACGCCAAGAAACCTTTTCTGTTGTTTGTTTACATCATGTCCATATTTTCAGCAAAAAGTTGTCCTGTGCTGTCTCTTGGCTTCTCCTAAAAAGGCAAGATTTATATCCTGTCACAAAGGGTTTCTGGAATAGGAATAGTCTATGAGGATGATTAAGTAATATATATCTATGATTTCTCATTTTGTGAAGTATTGGCTTTGACCTTAATTTACTCATTCTTTCAAAAATTATTTACTGAGTCTAAGATAGACTAGACCTGTGTTAGGCCCTGAGGATATGGTTTTGTGTGTGTGTGTGTGTGTGTGTGTGTGAGGAAGATCAGCCCTGAGCTAACATCCATGCTAATCCTCCTCTTTTTGCTGAGGAAGACCGGCTCTGAGCTAACATCTATTGCCAATCCTCCTCCTTTTTTTTTCCCCAAAGCCCCAGTAGATAGCTGTACGTCATAGTTGCACGTGCTTCTAGTTGCTGTATGTGGGACGAGGCCTCAGCATGGCCGGAGAAGCGGTGTGTTGGTGCGTGCCTGGGATCTGAACCTGGGCCGCCAGCAGCAGAGCGTGCGCACTTAACCGCTAAGCCACAGGGCCGGCCCCGAGGATATGGTTTTGAACAGAATAAACACAGTCCTGTCTAGTGGAACAGAAAAATACCTATTAAATTATCACCAATAAATACATAATTATAAATTGTGATAAATGCTATAAAGGAAAAGACTCTGATGTGATGAGGAGGAACTAATAATAAGAGTCCAGTTTAGTTGGAGTTTGACAGAGAGGATGGCAAGTTTTCAGGGAAAGGCTTCTCTGAGAAAGTAATAATTAAGCTGAGACCTGAAGGCTAAGTAGGCATTAACCAGACAGAGAATAGTGAGGAGAGACCTCCAGCCAGAGGTGGCAGTATATGTGACAAGAAAAAGCTTGGACGTTTAAAGAAAGGAGAGATGCCCAGGGTAGTGTGCAGTGTTCTGAGCAAGGGAAGAAAGCATAGGAAAAGGTTAGAGAGGCAGGGTTCCGTTCTTACAGTACCTGGTAGGCCATGGTGAGAAACTTAGATTTTCTAAGTGCAAATGGGAAAACTTTAAGTAATAAAGCGTTAGAATTTAAAAAGTTTTAGGATGTTAGGGATGATGATCATCTGGAAGTGGAGAAATTGGGTACATTTGAGATCTGCATTTGGAGAGGATTTCCCTGTGGAGCAGCATGATTATCCTGACTTGGTTTTAGGAAGTATTGCAAGAGTAAAGTTTAGTTAATATTCATAATGACTGTAATTTGCAGCTCTCGTCAACACTGATCTGACCACAAACCTAAATAGATTATATTTTATTCTGAGCACTACAATGCCAGGAACATAGATAAGCTAAAATGTATTTTGAGCAGATCCTCCAGGATGATGAAACAATTAAAATCCCTGGAGGTAACCAAATAGTTGTTGAGGGGAGTTATCCTTTATAAATTTAGTCCAACTGAAAAATACTTCTACATTCAATCCAAGTGAATACTATTAAGCTAGAAATTAAAGAACTTTGCAAAAATATAAAACAATTCTACTCTTCACACTAAATTTTTTATTTAAAAGATATATTAACATGTAATGGGTATATTATTATTAAATGAATGAATAAATGCTTTAAAATTTTCTCACTTTCAATCTTAATATGGTAAATATCAACAGATACAATCTACATAAGCAAAAGCTCTATAAAGGAGCGCTGAGACAAAAAAGTTTGAGAACCGCTGCTGTGCACCACACTCCCTGTCATCATTTGGGCCAGAGGGCAGCAGTGAGACAGGGCTGTTCAGGGGAAGCAGCTGTAGGTATCCATCAGTTAAGAGGAGTGTGGTGGTTACTACAGGCTGAGATAGTTAACAGCTTAAGTCAGCAATTCCTAATGCAAATTGTGTACGGATCTTAGTACATTACGTAGCTTTTGTTGGTAGGCAGCAAAATGAGAAAAATAAAATAATGTTTTTCATAAAGCTAAATGTATTCAGTATAAAGAACTGCCTATTAATCTGAGTTCATGTCTTTTTTACTTCCATGATGTAAGAGTGGCCTTTATGAAATGGTGGGAAAACAGGTGTTAGTTGTAGATTTCTTCTAGTTTTAATGTCTCTATTTGTCCCTAGTTGACAATCCTGTGTCAGTCCTCCAAATTGTTTTTTTAAAACATATTGCTCCAGGCAGGGAATTAGAGTTTAAAGTCTTGGGAGTCAATGAAGGTGGGAAAAACGGTGAGTATATTCTAGGTCCAGATATGAGAGCCAAGTCAAGGTCCTGGAGGCCAGCAAAGGTTGTTCTGGTAGGCAAGTAGAAACCAATACAGGAAAGGAGCAAATAAGTCACCAAGATACTTGATATCTTTGGTCCTATGGCAGTGATGCTCAGCCCTGTTGCACCCTAAGATTATCTGTAGCACTTTAAAACACCAGTAACCAGGCCCCATCCTCAGAGATTCTGATTTAATTAGCCTGCAGTGGGTCCTGGGCATCTTCTTTTAAAGTCTCATCGGATAATCCTAATGTGCACCTAGAATTGAGAACCACTGTCCTAGGGCCATTGTTTGATCAGATAGACTCTGCTTTTATGTTCCATGTGTATGGGGCCCGCAAAGGCTGACAGAGTCCTACTGGTGCCATGACAAGTACCAGCCCTCCTAGGAAGATTGTTGTTTTCCTAAACCACACGGTCATATCAGTTATGACATTGATTATTTATTTAATAAGACTTTACAACAAAAGTAAGTAAACACTTCTTTGCAGATATGACTCTGTCCTGTCGAACTGGCCCATCAGTTAACTTTTGAGACTTCACAGAAACAAACTTTTACTTGTAAGAACAGCCAAAGTCATCTTTTTCTTCTTTAATCTCTTCTGATTTCTAAGAATTTTATTGGAAAAACCTCCTTTTTTAGGTACACACAGGAGTGATAGAGTATAAACTCTACTGGCAAAAAGATTTCACGTCATTTTCTTTTCTCTAGGAGTCTCTAAGTTCTTCCTTGTGCTTTGAGCTCTGGAAATCAAGTAGTCTTGTTATTATGACAAACTTGTATGTGTACAGTGCAACAAGTAGCTTGTTTCCTTTTTGAAAAGTATTGGATCAAGAGTAACAGCATTAAAAATATATACATTTAATTTAAATAGCAAAATAGTTGTTAATGTGTTTTAAAACAGAAAATTGGCCATGATAAAACTTACAAGTAGAATACTTTCAAATTTTAAATATATATTTTTTTAATTTTAGAAAAGCAGAACTAGAAGCGGCTGTGAGAAAGAAGATTGAGTTTGAGAGAAAAGCTCTACATATTGTTGAACAGCTTTTAGAAGAGAATATTACAGAAGAATTCCTAAGGGAGTGTGTATGTGTTAAGTTGACAAATTACTGCCTTTGTATATAAGATCTTTAAATCTGTGCAATGTGAAACTTCCTTGCATTATTGAAATTTTTAAAATTGTTTTCAATCACCAGATGCAGGTGACAGCCTGTATAATTTGTGCATTTTAAAATAATCAACCATTATACATTTCTTGTTGTATAATGACTTTAAAATGTACTAATGAAAAATAATGTGCATATTTTACCCGTTAGTAGCAGTTTTTTTAAACCAGTCTGCTTATCTCACTTGATTTTCATCACTTTGCACTAATAATCCCAATCATTTTCCATTCCATTCCAAAATGCCTATTTTAGTAACAGAAGATTATTATTTTTGTTCCATTATTTAACGTCCATTAATTAAATTCCATTAAGTTTGATACTTTAAAAACCAGAAATATAGATCCTTTACGATTTAACACATAACAGGAGAATTATAATCTGCATTAAAAAATTTTTTGTTTTCTGTAGTGGCTTTATTGCATTAAAATTTTGAATGGAAATTTCTATTATTCTATAATTTCTATTATAGAATTTCTATTATAATTTCTATTATATTCTCATAATCCCGAAGAGAAAAAAGAAATAGAAAATTAAAACTCAGAGCTTCTATTGCAAAAATAATTCTTGGTGTGGTTCAGAGATTTTTCTAAACAAGAGGAATATAAATATGAGAGTATTTAAATTGATATAGGTAACTGCATCAGAATCTGCATACATGGTGACACTAAAGAAAAAAAAGACAAACCAGAGGTGCTTCATTTGAAACAAATACCCTGTATCACTCTCAACAAAAAATATTTCAGTCCCTGCGAAAACAGAAAAACTTCAAAAATAATCTCAAGAGTTGAGATTATTTGAACTTGAAGATGTCAAAGAAAAATATTTGGTGTTCGCTTATACCTATTACCTCAACATTCTCCTGTACAGTTTTTTCAGAAGCTGGAAGATTTTGTACAAAAATTTGTTCAGGAGTCACAATGACACCTTTAATATACTGTGTTTTTTAAGATTGTGCTTTAAAAATGGGTAAAATTATATCTTATTTTATGTGGTTTATTTTTTGAATAATACTTTTTAAAAAATATATACCATCAGTATTTTGCTTTGGTATAGCAATCACTATAGCACCACTTCTTCCTCCTGCCTCAGAAGTATTTCATGAACTGTGTAATCTACAAAGATGCATGGTCTACAGGAGCATGAGTTTTTTGTTTTTTTTGTGTTTTTTTAAATAATAACTAACATTTTTTGAGTACTTACCATGTGTCGAACACTTTTCTAAGTGCTTTTCCTTTATTTTCTCCTCTAACATCAAACCTATGAGATAGGTGCTATTGTTATCCCTGTATTTTCAGATGAGATCGATGAGGCTTAGAGAGCTGATAAATGAACTTTTCCAATAATCTGGGGTGGAAATGCTCCTCTCATTTCATTACAGGGGAAGTTCATTACTCCTGCTCACTACAGTGATGTCGTGGATGAGCGTTCTATTATCAAACTCTGTGGTTATCCCTTATGTCAGAAGAAGCTAGGAATTGTAAGTAATTTTTCAAAATATAAGCTTTTAATTTTTATATTTAGCAAAATACTTTGTAGAAGAAAAAGAAGTGAAACTGAGGTCAAGAAATAATGACGTGGGTTAGCCAAAGATGTGATGTGTAGATGACTTGATCTTGTAACATAAAGTTCATGTTTATTACTTGGATTCTTTTGTAAGCTGTACTTTCTTTTTTTTAGGTACCAAAACAGAAATATAAAATTTCTACCAAAACCAATAAAGTCTATGATATTACTGAAAGAAAGGTAAGTTTAAAGGCTATTTTCAATGTGGCAGTTAATTTTTAATATTATAGTAAATGAATTTCTAAAAATAACTGTTTAAAATCTTGCCTGTTAGAGAATAGCCACGTTAAAAGTTTTTCATTTATAAATACTTCATTCAAGATGTTAAAAAAAACCTGGTTGCTTATGCTTTAATTATTATTTGAACATTTAAAAATTAGTGCATACTGGCACAAATTTTGCAAATAAATCATGGAACAGAATAGAGAGCCAGAAACAAACTCATCACATATGTGGACACTTGATATAGGACCACAGGGGTTTTGTAGATCAGTGGAAAAAGGGTGGATTTTTCAATAAATAGTATGGCACAATT
The DNA here is from genome assembly GCF_020826845.1 of Diceros bicornis minor. NCBI lineage: Eukaryota > Metazoa > Chordata > Mammalia > Perissodactyla > Rhinocerotidae > Diceros > Diceros bicornis. The sequence goes on from NC_080743.1 coordinate 28,585,888, forward strand.
AGTTATCCATATGCAAGAAATTAAAATTGACCCCTATCTCAGTGTACATACAAAGATCAATTTTAGGCAGATTAAGGACCTAACTATAAAAGACAAACCTTTTCAAAGACAACATGGGAGGATGTCTTTATAAACTTGGAGTAGAGAGAATTTCTTAAATAAGAGAAAATTATTGGCCATAGAGGAAAAATTGATGTTTTTCTACATTAAAATTAAAAATGTTTGCTCCTTAGAAGTTTCCAAAAAGAGTGAAAAGATAAGCTACACATCAAAAAGAGTTATATTTCTCACATATAACTGACCACAGATTCATAACCAGAATATATAATCTATAAGAAAAAGATGAAGAACCTAAGAAAAATTTTGCAGAAGAAACTTCAGTGGCTAATGAATATATGAAAAGATGCTCAACCTTATCTGTAATCAGATAAGGTTGAGCATGACAAATAAAAACATGTTGAATTATGTTTTCACAGCCCCCAAATTAGCAAAATTATAAGAATCTGACAATATTAGTAACTCTTTATACTGCTGGTCAAATAAAAATTGGTACAACTTTTTTGAGAAACTGTTTGGAATTATCTAGTAAACTGAAATTTGCACATTCTTTATGACCAAGCCTTTCTGTTCTTTTGTATATATATCCTAAGGAAATTCTTGCCTGTGTGCACAAGTGTATGTGAATGTGTCTAGTTGGATACAGAAAATATGGTATATAAATGGAATATTATTCAGCCTTAAAAAGGAAGGAAATCCTGACACATGCTACAATATCGATGAACTTTGAAGACATTATGTTAAGTGAAATAAGCCAGCACAAAAGGACAAATATTATATGATTCCACTTATATGAAGTAACTAGAGTAGTCAGATTCATAGAAATAGAAAGTAGAATGGTAGTTGTCAGAGGAGGCAGAATTGGGGAGTTATTGTTTAATGGGTGTAGACTTTCAGTTTTGCAAGATGAAAAGAGTTCTGGAGATGGATGATGATGATGGTTTCACAACAGTGAGAAGGTACTTAATGCCACTGAACTGTACACTTAAAAATGGGGGGGGGTTAGATGGTAAATTTTGTCTATTTTACCACAATTTTTTTTAATTTTAAAAATTGTAAAAGAAAAAAAAAGAAAAGTTTATAGTAACATTGTAGTGATAGCAAAAAAATTAGAAACAACTCAATTGTCCTTAATAAATAAAGGGTAGTATACTTAAGCAATGGAATATAATATACAGTGTAAATGGATAAACTACAGCTACATGAATGAATCTCAAAAATATAATGTGGATCAAAAGAAGACAAGAATACATAACAATATGATTCCATTTAGACAAAGTTTAAAAGTCAGCAAAACTGAATGATATGTTTTATAGGGATGTGTATATAGGTAGCAAAACTAAAGGAAAACAAGGGAATGAGTAACAAAATTTATGATAGTGGTTACCTCTGGGGAATGTGGAGAATGATGCCATCGGGGAGGGGTGCATAGAAGCCTTGAAAGGTACTAGATGGTTGTTTCTTACCTTGGGTGGTAAATTCATGAGTTTTCATTTTTTTCTTGGAATTACATATTTAAGTTTTGTACTCTCTTCTGTATGTAAGTTGTGTTTCACAATAAGAAAAAAATAATTTGCTAGTTTTAAAATGTTCTTTTCAGTGTTTTTGCAGCAATTTTTGTTATAAAGCATCTAAGTTTTTTGAAGCACAAATTCCTAAAACTCCAGTATGGGTTCGAGAAGAAGAAAGGTAATTTAAATCATTATGTATACATTTGTTCACATATTCTAATAATTTTTTTCTGCTTTTTGAGATATGCAGGGAGTAGGTCTAGTTTTCTTTAGATTGTTACCATTGCACACATTTAGTTGTGGACAAATAGTTATATTTTAAGCATAGCTATTAAGGATTTTACACTTAAAATCAGAAAAACTAATACAGACAAATGTTGTTTGCTGTTTTAGTTTTAATCACAAAACCTGAACTTTGCTTCCTGCTATGCCAATTATTTCTATTAATCCTAGTAATATAACCCTAGAATAAATATGTTAAATTTTTTCGGAAGATACTAGATCTTGGGATCCAACTGAACTCACTTTGTTGTTAGGAAACTGTGTACTAAGGTTTAAAAGTTTAAGTTACTAATTCATTCAATCATTATTAAAAATCAGTACAATATTTTATAAATTTAAAGAAAGCCAATTTAAAGAGTCTTTTTTAGCAAAAAAGTTTCTGGACATTTCTGGGGTTTGCCTCTAGGGAAATGTTTAAACCTTTACAACATTTTAGTAGTTGCTGAATTTGAGAGAAAATTTATTATTGAGGGGCAAATGGCATAATAATATAAACAAGTAACAAAAATGACTGTTATGTAATTAAATTACTGTTATGTAATTAAACTATATTGTCCAGAAATTCCAAAGGCTTAAATCAATGAGATAATGTCCCAAGTAATTCGTGTTTGATAGAGAATATCGTAACAAAACAGGATTGTTATTTGTGGTAAAATAGTTAGGATCCATGCTAAATAAACTTAATGACATAAATGTAAACAGATGCAAGTTAACTAAAGATTTTTGCCCCCAAAAAATTCTTAAAGTCTTATCTGATTCACAAGGAAATATGACACTACTGTACGTTCAACTGGCATCAGTGGTACTGATGACAGTACCTTTGTTGGCAGACACCTTTGCCTGCCAATCCAATTTTGTGTGGTTTAGAATATGTAAAACATACCACCCTATCGCCTTTGTTAATTGAATTAAACATAATGAAGACTAAATTGTTCATCATTTCTCCTGCACCCCATCTGACTTTCTTGTTTGGAGGACAAAAGATTGTAGCATTGTTCAAGCTACGTTGGGAAGCTAAGAGCACCTTTTAAACTATCACTGTTTTTCTCCTTTCTTAATGTTTCTTTCACCAGCGCTGCCCATTGCCTCCTCAGCCCTATGACAGCAACATCTTCCATTCCCCATTCCCCACTGTTAAGATCAGTGTTTCCTGGGGCCGGCCTGGTGGAATAGTGGTTAAGTACGCGCCCTCCGCTTCGGCAGCCTGGGGTTTGCAGGTTCAGATCCTGGGCACGGACCTATGCACTGCTCATCAAGCCGTACTGTGGCAGGCATCCCATATATAAAGTAGAGGAAGATGGGCACAGATGTCAGCCCAGGGCCAATCTTCCTCAGCAGACAGAAGAGGATTGGCAACAGTTGTTAGCTCAGGGCTAATCTTCCTCACACACACACACACACAAAAGATCAATGTTTCCTTAAGTTATCCTTAACTTTGCTTCCAAAGATACCTTCTCTACTTCTTAAATTTAGCCTTCTCATTTAGCCCATCCTCTTATCTGCTTCAACTGCTTCCAAACCATTTACTAAGCCACCTTTCCTGTCATCTCTGTTTTCTTCAAATATAATTATTGGTACTTTCTTTGGCTAATTTAAAACAGTTCTTCTCTCTAAGCTTTTCCTAAAATCTTACCATCCTGTGTTCAGCATGACCACTTTTTCCCAAAACATGAAGCCCTGTTACTTTATATTTGTGGTTCTTGAAATTCTGTTTTATCTATATGCCCTTCCCTACCTCGCTAAAAAAGAAAGATGAAAATGGTCTTGGTTTTCCTAATCTAAACTAATAAATTTAATTTACATTCAAAGTGTGTAGTATGCAGGATGGCAAAACAAATATACACGAGTGTATTCTAATGGGGACCTGTAGTGTAAGTTAGTGAGGATAAAGCATTGCATAATGAGAACGTAAGCAGAGATGAGAAAAAGAAAATAAACTCATCGGACTGGTTTGGCGTGTTGGAAGTAGATAATGAGAACATTAGCTTACTTGAAATAAGAAGTATGTTTTGGGAAAAATTAGAAGATAATGATAGGTAACAAGGGGCAAGACTAAGTTTGTATATCCTCAAGTACTAGAGAACCATCAAATGTTTTTGAACAGAATTTAATCTGACGTTGGTGTACGAGATGAATAAAAGAAGAAATGATCATAATTAAAGAACCGAAAGGGTCCTTAGAGATAATTTAATCCAGCCTCTTTATCAAACAAGCTCAGAAAGAGTAAATGTATTTCTTAAGCTAGTGATAGATTCTGAGCAAGGCAAGGATTCTTTCATCATATTCCACTTGATTGGAATTACCAGTTGATTGGAAGTAACCAGTGAGTAATCTTTATATATACAATTGTCGCATTGTGCATAGTGTAACTATAGCCCTTATTTATGTATAATACTTGTCAGTGTGTAATCATAAGTATCTTTTATATGTGGATGTGTCAATGTTACCTTAATTTCTAAATTCTTAGGGGCAAGGATTATGTCAGTTTATTTCATGAATCCACTAGAGGTCACTGTGTTTTCACAGAGAATGTTTGATATTTTTATGTGTGCTAATGATCAGAGTTGTAGAATTCAGTATTGTTTTAGAAAGTTGTCTTTTATTGCACATAAAAGCTCTACAGAAATGTGATATTTTAAAGAAAGTCTGATCACATATGGTATGGGTTATAACATTCAGAACCTGTCTTTTAAAGGGGGAAAAATGGCTTCTTTTAAGTGGCAGCATTTAGTATTTAATGGAGAGATATTTTTATTAGCTTAAATTGAGTCATCATAATAAATAATGAATTACATCATAATTTTATTTATTAATTAATAGTTATTTAATAATAATCATAATTTTAAAATATTAATAAATTTATAAGTCCACTCAGAGAATTAGATATTTTATTGCAGTGACTTCCAAAGTTTTTGACCACTATAATAAATGCATTTTACATTATGATCCAACACACACATATAACTGAAACAGAAGTTTTATGAAACAGTATTTATCCTCACTACATGAAAAGCTTGTGATATTTTCTACTTTGTTCCTTTTTTAAAATGCTGGTAGCAACCCACTTAGTTGGTTAATCCTGATCTGCAGTTTTAAAAGCACTGTTTTGTTAGATCTGGCATAGGTGTTTTGTTATTTTACTATAGGGAAATGTGTTATCAACACTGAGCCTCAGTTTCCTTGTTTGTAAAGCAGAAAGTTCATTTAACCTCTTACTTCCCTTTAGCTCTAACGTTTTACAGTTCTAAGTCAGTTAGTCACTGCTACAATAGTGAACATTTTCTAGATAGGGAAATGTTTTATTTATAAAAATAATGAAAAATAAAATTATCAGCATAAGACTAGGGAAACTTATACTACCTGTAGGGAAGTCTGTCTCATTTAAGAATTTGGAGTAAAAGTTGCTGACTTAAATGATTTGAACTCATCAGTCTGAAAAGATGAAGGCTGATAGAGGATTGGATCAAAGTTTTTAAATTGTGAAGAAAAAACAGGAATGTTTTATAGTATGTCCAGCATAATTTGAAGTTGACATCTTTAGGGACACCGTGATCTTACACACTATTTGGAAATAGAATATTGCATTTGACTCAGTTTGGTCTTTCTTACATTAGTTGTGAAAGCTAGCTAATATAAATTTATTCACCAGATTCTAAAATATTAAAACCTACAATGTCCCTTAAAATTTTAAGGTATTATTTTATACCATAATGAGTTTACTGTCTCACTGGTAAAAATGTAAAAAAAAATTGATTTAAGAAAGACTTAGGCAAATTTATTAATTCTGGCTCCATACTTGTATCAAGGTTTTGAGTCAGGGCCTTAGAAGTTTTGTAGTCTCTCATTTTTATTATTAAGGTATGAAAAAATATCTGGAGTATACCCTTAATGTCGTGGAGAGCAGCAGTGCTTCTCACAAAATGTCTCCTGATGCCCCTTCAGAGACAAAACATTGACCTAGATTGCCTGGGTCATGACGCATTATGATGCTTCTTATGTTGTGAGTTAGAAATTTTTTACCCACTTGGTGGCCAGAAACAGACCACATACAGTTTTGTTCCTCTGCAACAGCGTGCTCATTTAGGTAGTCATATAGTTGCATTTATAAATCCTGTTGGGTTGACTGTAGGCTCTGATAAGTCTTTGAAGGAGGGACATTTCTTGAATTGTAACCTAAAAAAATCAGGAGTTAAAACTAAGAAGGAAGGACAAATGTTAAGAATCAGATTATGATTTTTAAAAGATCTAATTGGGGTGAATGGTTAATGCTGACAGAGCTAAAAGCGCCATCATGTGGCCCAGAGTCGGGGATTTTCACACATGCTTCTTTGGCAATAAACATAGTATAATCTCAGAGGTGCGGAAGCCAAAAACCTCTGCAGAACAACTTCTATAACCTCTTCCTGAACAGCCACCTCTGTTGTTTGGTATACAGAATAAAAAATTTCTGAAGCAGGTTTTAACATGTCTCAAGTTATATTTGAAAAATTCCCACCACGGGGGAATTGTAGCCTGCTGCTTCTGTTGGTTTATATGTAATAAACATATTCTAAGTGATATATACACACACACACGCACATATACATATGTACATACATAAATACACAAGGTATTTTGGCATGTTATTTCTAATTGTAGATTTACTTTGCTAAAGTTACAATTAATCATCCAATTTATACTTTAGTGAAAATAATATGAAAATGTTTGTGGAGAACCACCTTGAATTTATTCTTTAACATGGGTACTTTGTTTTTTGAATTGAGCTTATCTCAGTTAAATTAAGAATTATCTCTAGGGCAACATAAACTTTTTAGAGTGAAGAGAAATGGCACTTTTAAAAAAAGCTTTTGAATTTCATCTAAGAAAGGATGGAAAAGAAACAGTAACATACTTGGTGCCTCGTTCTTTCTAAAACAGCTCATAGCAAAAACCTTTTATATTGAAACTTTCATCTAATACTTCAGTAAACTCAAATTTAGTTTATTTTAATGTCAGATACCATTCTCCATTTTATAGATTGGGAGTCAGGGAGAGTATTAAGGTCACTCATAAAACATCTAGAAACAATATTCAGTGCAGTTTTAGTTACCTGAAGCCAGAAAAATGAAACAAAGGAGAGGAAAATAGAAAGTACGTTGAGTTCCTATGAAAGGAGTTAAGTGAAGGTGGTATCTTCACAACGTTTTTGGGTCTTTTTTCTGACTTTAGTTAGAGGCAGCATGTTGTAGAAAAAGGTTGAACTTTGAAGACCTAAATTTGAATCCTAGATTTACTACCTGTTAGCTGTAGTGATTTTAGGAAGTCAGTTAACCTCTCAAAGCTTCAGTTTCCTCATCTATAAAAATGAAGTTGTAAGTTATGTGAGGATTAAATGAAATAATATATAAAACTACCTAGCAGAAAGTGTGGGAAGATGAGAAAGTTCTGGAGATGGATGGTGGTGATAGTTACACAACAACGTGAATATACTTAATGCCACTGAACTGTAGCTAAAAATGGTTTAAATGGTAAATTTTATGTATGTTTTACCACAATTAAAAAAAAATCCACGTACCATATAGTAGGCAGTTAATACGTTCTGATTTTCCCCTTGCCTTCTTTAGAGATTAAATTTTCTTTTAATTCTTAGACTTTTTCTCAAAAAATATCAAGTATAGCTAGAGATTTCTCATAAAACTATCTTAAATCATATTCGTGATTTAGAATAATGTTTACAGTTTGATTACCCCTTGATACAGCCATAGTTAGACCTCATTCTTAATTGGAACTGTTCTGCCTCCAAGATCTTGAAGTAAGAATTTCCCGTCTCTGACCACAACCTCTATCTCATCTACAGCCATCACTCCTGAGTGTGCTTTGTGACCTCGTTTTGACCTCCTATCTCTACCTTAGCTCTGTTCTTCTAGGTTGGCAGACCCTCATTCAATTTGTTTTCTTGAGCGCCACAGTCAGCAGTTACAGTATTGTCCTCAAACAATCCCAGATTCTTTCTCCCTTAACCTTCCACCGTGTCTACCTTCCCAAGCTTCAGTCATCCTTTTTTTCTGTGCTTAGGTTGCTGAACATTATTGGGTAAAGTTCTCATATTAGACAATTAGCACTTTAAGCTGTCTCATTTAATTCAGTCCTCACAACATCCCTGGGGAAGTATTGTTACCCGTTTTATGGATGGTAGAACTGAGGCTCAAGGAGGTTTAGTGACTCCGCTAAAAACACTTGGCTCATATATATAGATTTGGCATTTAAACCCAGATCTGCCTGGCACCAAAGCCTGCACTCTTTGGATTGTTTTGGCCCTGTTCCAGTTCATTCAGTCTCGTCTCAACTGTGTGCTCACATGTTTTTTCTTTGTTTCTCATTGACTCGCTGATACATTCAGACCTTTTCTCCTCTCCTTAAACTTTGAACCCAACACCCAACTCACAGTAGATAATTTAACCTACTACTTAATCTACTGCTTAACAATTGAGGGCATCTAGCAGAATCTCTCTCCTTCAGCATTATTTTCTTCATATGCTCTCTCATTTCTCTGCCTCTTCATTGCTAATATTGTGCCCTCTTTGTTACTGATTCCATTCTCCTCTCACCAAGGCCTTGCTTTATGGTTTATTCCTATTTTCTTCCTCTTTCAAGCTCTCCTTTCATACTGATTCTTTTTCCTCTGCTTTAAAAGGAACAAAAAAATCCTGAAAAATATCCATTAGATTTTGCAGTCCACTGGTACTTGGTGATCTTAGCAAGAGCCATTTCAGTAGAGTAATGCATACAGATTCCAGGAGGCAGAGGGTTGATGATGACTGAATAGGAGATATGGAATTGAAAATGATGAGTGCAAACTTCTTTAAAGAAGGCTTACAGTGAAAGGGGGTGGAGCTGTATGATTG